>NC_043704.1:44328874-44388985 GCF_006229205.1 Suricata suricatta
AAAAAAGTGTGCAAAGGAAACAAGAAATAATTAAGACCAAAGAATGGAAAACAATAATGAATAAGCTAGATATTAATCTAGCTATATCAATAATTACTTTAAATGTCAATGGCCTAAACACACCAATTAAAAGATGAAGATTCCCCAAGAAGATATAAAAACAAGACTAAAATAAAAATTGCCTAAAAGAAACCCACTTCAAAGATGAAGTCTCAACTACATTAAAGATAAATGAAAAAAAAGTACCATGCTAAAACTAATCAAAAGATAGGTGGAGTAGATATATTAATTTCAGATAAATTAATGTCAGATCATGGGAAATTACAGGGATTAAGAGGGGCATAAAATAATGATGGAGAGGTCAAAAAAGATAAAACAACCTTTAATATGTATGTACCTAACCCCGTGTCAAAATATGTGAGACAAAAACAGAAAAAACAAAAATCTGATAGAACTGCAAGGAGAAACAGATGAAGTCACTATCAACTAGACAGATTCAGTTGGCAGACATTCACTAAGGACACAGATGAATTGAACACCATTATCAATCAACTGGATCTAATTGATTTTTACAAAATATCAACAATAGCAGAACACACATTATTCTCAAGCTCACACAGAATATTCACCTCGAAGGTGTCATGCTAAGTGAAATAAGTGAGGCAAAGGACAGAAACCATATGTTTTAACTCATAGGTCTAACAGGAGAAACCTAACAGAGGACCATAGAGAGAGGAAGGGGGAAAGAGAGTTGGGGACAGCAAGGGATACAAATCATGAGAGACTACTGAATACTGAAAACAAACCAAGAACTGAAGGGGGAGGGGGAGGGGACACTTCTTGAGAGACCCACTGGGTGTTATATGGAAACCAATTTGACAATAAACTATTATAAATTTAAAAAAAAAACAGAAACCAAATGAGAGCACTAATGGCTATACTGTGGTCAGACAATGTGCACATACAGACACAATTACTATAGACAAATAACAACAATTTATAATGCTAAAATTGATCAATCCATCAATGAGATATAACATAAGTTTATATGCACACAGCAACAGACTCCCATAGTACGTGAAATAAAAACTAGCAGAACTGATTGTAGAAACAGATATTTCTACAATACTAGTTGAACTTCAGTGACACACTTTCAAGAATATACAGAACAACTACAAAGAAGGGAAGTCAATATTCTAGACATAGAATATTTGAATGACACTCTGAACAAACCCAGCCCAACAGTAATCTATGGAACATTCCACCCCATGATGGTGGGATATGCATATTTCTCAGCACTCATGGAACATCTATAGGACATACCATAAACTGGGCCATAAAACAACACACAGTAAATTTAAACTTACTGAAATGATATAAAGGACACCCTCTAATCTAAACGTAATCAAATTAGAAATAAAACACTCATAGGTCTAACAGGAGAAACCTAACAGAGGACATGGGGAAGGGCAGGGGAAAAAGAGTTAGTGAGAGGAAGTGAGGTAAATCATGAGACTCTTGAATTCTGAAAATGAATTGATGCTAAACATAATTTCATGTGCCTATTGGCCATATGGATGTCCTCTTTGGAGAAGTGTCTATTTATGTCTTCTGCCCATTTCTTAACTGGATTATTCGTTTTTTGGGTGTGGAGTTTGGTGAGTTCTTTGTAGATTTTGGATACTAGCCATTTATCTGATCTGTCATTTGCAACTATTTTTTCCCTTTCCGTAGGTTGCCTATTAGTTTTCTTGATTGTATCCTTTGCAGTGCAGAAGCTTTTTATCTTGATGAGGTCCCAATATTTCATTTTTGTTCTTGATTCCCTTGCCTTTGGGGCTGTGTCGAGTAGAAAATTGCTGCAGGTGAGGTCAAGGAAGCTGTTTCCTGCTTTCTTCTCAAGGGTTTTTATGGTTTCCTGTCTCACATTCAGGTCCTTCAGCCATTTTGAGTTAATTTTTGTGAATGGTGACTGGTATAGTTTCATTCTTCTGTATGTTTCTGTCCAGTTCTTCCAGCACCACCTGCTAAAGAGGCAGTCTTTTTTCCATTGGATACTCTTTGCTGCTTTGTCAAACATTCATTGGCCATACATTTGTGGGTCCAGTTCTGGGTTCTCTATTCTATTCCATTGGTCTCTGTGTCTGTTTTTGTGCCAATACCATTCTGTCTTGATCATGACAGCTTTGTAGTAGAGGCTAAAGTCTGGGATTGTGATGCCTCCTGTTTTGGTTTTCTTCTTCAATATTACTTTGGCTCGTCTAGGGTCTTTTGTGGCTCCATAAGAATTTTAGGATAGTTTGCTCTATCTTTGAGAAGAATGCTGGTGCAACTTTGATGGGGATTGCATTGAATGTGTAGATTGCTTTGGAGTTATTGACATTTTAACAATGTTTATTCTTCCGATCCATGAGCATGTAACGTTTTTCCATTTCTTTGTGTTTTCTTCTATGTCTTTCATAAGCTCTCTATAGTTTTCATGGTACAGGTCTTTTATGTTTTTGGTTAGGTTTATTCCTAGGTTTTTTTATGGTTTTTCGTTCAATTGCGAATGGGATCAATTTCTTAATTTCTCTTTCTGTTGCTCCATCATCAGTGTATAAAAATGCAACTGATTTCTGGACATTGATTTTGTACCCTATGACTGCTGAATTCATGGATCAGTTCCAGAAGACTTCTGGTAGAGTCGATTGGGTTTTACTTGTGCAGTATCATGTCGTCTGCGTAAAGGGAAAGTTTGACTACTTCTTTGCCTATTCTGATGCCTTTTATTTCCTCTTGTTGTCTGATTGCTGATACTAGGACTTCCAGCACTATGTGAAACAACAGAGGTGAGAGTGGACATCCTTGTCATGTTCCTGATGTCAGGAGGAACGCTCTGAGTTTATCTCATTAAGGATGATATTAGCTGTGGGCTTTTCATAAATCAGGGAAATACAAATCGAAACCATACTGAGATACCACCTCATGCTGGTCGAAGTGCCTAAAATGAACAAATCAAGACACTATAGATGCTGGCGAGGATGTGGAGAAACGGGCACGCTCCTACACTGTTGGTGGGAATGTAAACTGGTACAGCCACTCTGGAAAACAGTGTGGAGGTTCCTCAAAAAGCTATCAATAGAACTCCCCTATGGCCCAGCAAAACACTGCTAGGGATTTACCCAAAGGATACAGAAGTGCTGATGCATCGGGGCACATGTACCCCCTATGTTCATAGCAGCACTTTCAACAACAGCCAAATCATGGAAAGAGCCTAAATTTCCATCAACTGATGAATGGAGAAAGAATATGTCGTTTATCTATACAATGGAGTACTATATGGCAATGAGAAAGAATGAAATCTGGCCATTTGTAGGAAAGTGGATGGACCTTGAGGGTGTCATGCTAAGCGAAATAAGTCAGGCAGAGAAGGACAGAAACCATACGTTTGTACTCATAGATCTAACAGGAGAAACCTAACAGAGGACCATAGGGAGAGGAAGGTGGGGGGGAGAGTGAAGGACACAAATCATGAGAGACTATTGAATAGTGAAAACGAACCATGGACTGAAGGGGGAGGGGGAGGGAGGGAGGGGGTGATGGTCATGGTGGGGGCCGCTTGTGGGGAGAAGTACTGGGTGTTAAATGGAAACTAATTTGAAAATAAACCATTAAAAAAATCTATGAAGGGGGTGATGGTCATGGAGGAGGGTACTTGTGGGGAAGAGCACTGGGTGTTATATGGAAACCAACTCGACAGTAAAAAATAAATTTAAAAAAGAAAAGAGAAAAAATTTAAAAATTAAAAAAATCTATGAAGTATATTCTTTTTTTTGAAGTATATTCTTAAAAGTACATAGATGCTAAATAAGTTAACATTTAAATTCCCCATATTCATTTCTTCAAACAAGCTTTATTCCAATTGTATCCTATTTATAATTAGTGTTTATGTTGGAAATTAAATGAGTTTATTTTAAAACAAATCGAATAATAAATGGGACTTGCTACCACCCTCGGTTCAGTAGGTAATTAACCATAATAAGAAACATTTCCTTAGAGACTTCTCTCAAGGAACCCTCTGTGTTAGCTCCTCTGGGATAAACATAAATGGCCTGTTAGAAAACAATGCCCAACGGTCTGGAGAACATACTACAAATAGCACACCCAGGATGCATTCTCTATATTATGTACTACTGTCTTCCTAACCCAAGTTTCTTTCTCTTTGGAAGCATTGTTGCAAATGAAAAACACTTCTGAAGCCAATTCTTAGATACTCATCTGTGTTTGTCCTTCTCTGAAAGTTTGAAGATTCGAGTATGCCTCCAAAATTCCCTTCTATCAAGTGATATTTATCAAAGTAAGGTGAGTGGAAGGGGGAAAGAGAGTTGGGGAGAGAGAGGGACACAAAACCTGAGAGACTGTTGAATACTGAAAATGAACCTAGGATTGAAAGGGGAGGGGGTGGTGGTAATGGAGCGGGGCACTTGTGGGGAAGAGCACTGGGTGTTATATGGAAACCAATTTGACAATAAACTTTTAAAAAATAAGTAAAAGTGCTCTTCTGTAGGGATCATGGGAATGTGTGTACATCAGAGCACCTAATAAACAAAAGTAAATAGAAAGGAATTCATTTCAAGAAAGCTTCTCTAGAATTTGGAATTACCTAATTTCATCATTCTAGAGTGCAAGTATATTTGGTTTTCAATCCCTCTCAGGGTCTCACTTAAATCAACAGTGTGTGACAAAGATGATGTATGAATAAAATAAATTGGAATGAAAATGTGATGGGGCATGCAAAAAAGATGTCAAAAGAAACAAAGTCTGATCCACTCATCAGGTGATGGGCATTTAGGTTCTTTCCATGTTTTGGCTATTGTTGACATTGCCGCTATGAACAGTGGGGTACATGTGCTCCTATGCATCAGCACTTCTGTATCCTTTGGGTAAATCCCTAGCAGTGCTATTGCTGGGTCATAGGGGAGTTCTATTGATAGTTTTCTAAGGAACCTCCACAGTTTTCCAGAGCGGCTGCACCAGTTTACATTGCCACCAACAGTGTAGGAGGATGCCCATCTCTCCACACCCTCTCCAACATCTATAGTCTCTTGCTTTGTTCATTTTAGCCACTCTGACTGGTGTGAGGTGGTATCTCAGTGTGGTTTTGATTTGTGTTTCCCTGATGATGAGTGATGTTGAGCATCGTTTCATGTGCCTGTAGGCCATCTGGATGTCCTCTTTGGAGAAGTGTCTGTTCATGTCTTCTGCCCATTTCTTCACTGGATTATTTGTTTTGTGATTGTGAAGTTTGGTGAGTTCCTTGTACATTTTCGATATTAGCCCTTTATCTGATATGTCATTTGCAACTATCTTTTCCCATTCTGTCGGTTGCCTACTTTTCCTTTTTGATAGTGCCTATCCTATAGATCAGAAATTGAGAAGTTATGCAAACTTCCAATTATGTAAATTTCAATTTATATTTAGGGGCCAGGGAAATGACTACATTGGGTTAAGAGACTATGTTAGCCCAGAGTAAGACAGACCTTACAGAAGACTTAATTTATTATTTGGCATCTCTGTGTTACCACATAAGAGGATGGTCATGAAGACCCTTCAAGTTTCTGGTATCAGCAACAATTAGGTACTTCTGCCCAACATTCTTAAGAATGTTTGGCTATTCTCCATTACCCAGGGCAGAGTTACCCATATAAATCGCCATAGTGGCCTTTGAAGAACTACTGAGAGATTCACTCCAATGCAGAGTCCTGCTTCCTGGAGATGTAGCCACGTTTTAGGTCCATAGACTCTGGGTCTGATCTCATGATCAGGTCTGAAAACTGGGATGGAGATCATAAATCTTTATTAAAATGATTGTTCTCAGAATTCTAGTTATCAGTCCTTGATTTTTTTTCTTTTTTTTCTATTTTTCCTTTTTTTATAGTTTATTGTCAAGTTGGTTTCCATATATAACACCCAGTGCTCCTCCCCACGAGTGCCCTCCTCCATGTCCATCATCTCCCTTCCCTTTCCCCCCCCCTCCTGTTCAGCCCTCAGTTTGTTCTCAGTATTCAAGAATCTCTCATGATTTGCCTCCTTCCCTCTCCCTAACTCTTTTCCCCCCTTTCCTTTCCCATGGTCCTCTGTTAAGTTTCTCCTGTTAGACTTATGAGTGTCTTTGATTTTTTCTCTGGTATAGACATTCATTTATTTACTTGCAGGATGGAGATAGTTCTAATAACAATCTCTATAACTCTATGTAAGTAAGGTCTCTTTGGTCACTACTTGAACCTTGCTTGTTATTAAAATACTACAATCCTTTGGTTTCTGACAGTTAAGTGTTGTAATCTGTTATCTACTATTTTGAGGTATTATAATTCTTATTTCTATCAGATAAGTTCTGTAACAGTCTCTCTTACTGTCAGACTTGGACTTCCAAAAAAAAAAATCACTGAATTAATTAGAAATACTTGTTCCCCTTTCACCAGCACATTCCTTATAAACTTGTTAAATGGTGTGTGTGGAGTCTGCTCTTTCTCTTAAAACACAGTCTTTTAGTGGATGTTACAATCCTTCTTAGTATATCCATTCTAGGACATTGACATTTCTGGGCCTTCTAGTTTTTGTACCACTGTTTTCCCTGGGATATCTAGCATTTCAGTTTCACTTAGGATGGAACATTGCCTATTCCATGCTTAGGGTATCTATTCTATTAATGACTGCTGTTTCTACTTGATTTGAAGCCAGTGACACAGAAAGACCATCTACCTTTCTCAAGAGCCATCCATTACTTCATAATTTGAGTCCCATTTTAGGAATAACTAAGCATACTAATAATATACTTTGATATATATATTAATTCTATAGAAATGCATCTTCTTTAAAATGTATAGATTGTATTACCCATATATTTGCTGAAATATGTGTGTTAGATGTGTGTACATGCATGTATGTGTGTGGATAGATACACAGAAAGATACAAAACAGAAGCCTCTCCAAAAAATGATTGAGTTGATACGAGCACCTAGATACTAATTTCTAACAATGAAAAAATAAAATATATGTCTAGCTGTGGGCATTTGATTTATATTGCTATTTTTCTTTTCTTGAAATAAACTATTCTATTAAATAGAGTTGTTCTGTTATAAAAGAAATACTGAATATTTATTTGCCTATGAAAGTGTGGATCGAGAGAGCAATGAATAGAAACTATTGCTATCTATTTAGTCACCAGCATTTTAAGTCAAGCTTCTGTGTGCTGAAGTGATGAAGTGTTTGGCACATAAGAAATCCATCATATAAATATAGTTTTGATACAAGTTGGAACAGGGAAATTATTATGCTGTTGTAAGAAAGATTACTATCCAGTAAAACTGGGATGAAATATAAAACTACAAAGCAATTGAATACTAATACGTAAGAATATTCTTACCATACTGTATAACAGATGATACAGAAAACAAATCTTAATGCTAAAAAGTAAATCATGATTTGAGTTTCAGGAGCTGGGAAAGTTTCCACAAATTCTTAAAATGACAAGATGTTTCATTAATAAGACAAAAAATATATAGGGGCATCTGGGTGGCTCATCTGGTTAAGTGTCTGACTTCAGCTGAGGTCATGACCTCACGGTTCGTGGGTTTGATCCCTGCATCAGGCTCTGTGCTGACAGCTCAGAGCCTGAAGTCTGCTTCAGATTCTGTGTCTCCCTCTCTCTCTGACCCTCCCCTGCTCACCCTCTGTCTGTCTCTCAAAAATAAAATAAAATCATTTTTAAAAAGTGAGACCAAAAAATCTCTGCTCTAATAACTGAATACTCTAAAACATTAAACAAATTTTATTTCAAACTACAAGCTACATTTTTTGATTGCTGTTGCTTCATGCTAAACTATCTAAAATTAGTAGTGTAGAGTAACAGTTTGATTAATCTAAAAAATTCTGTTGATCAAGTATTTGGACATAACACTGTAGAAATGACCTACTCTTCCGCATAATGTTTGAGGTTTCAGATGGAAACACTCAATGGCCGAGATTGACTTAAACAACTGAAGATGCCTCAAAAGTTTCGGAGCTGGACAAGCTGGAGATAAGGGCTTCAGTTTCCAGATAAATTCATGTCTTGCATGTCTACCTCTTGGTGGATGAGACTCAGAGTACAGTGTGTGACCTGGTGTTTTCAGCATCATAACTAAGTTCCAGAAAGAAGCTTTCTAAGAGAAGGATCATTTCAGAAGAACCAAGGAGAGGAGATGAATGGTCCTTTCTGACCTTGCCTTGGATGAAAGTTATCATGAGTTCTGTGATACTCTGTTGCCTAAAACATTCATGATCTTGTCCAGATCCAAGGGGAGAGGATATAGATTCCACCCCTCAAGAGAAGGTTGTTAAACATTTTTGTGCCGTTTTTTAGAACTGACACATGCAAAGTTAAAATAACAGGGACTGATTTTTGTGATTTCAAGAATTAGTATAGATAAATAAAAAGATAAAATTGGTTTATATTTGGCATTCAGTATACTCCAATATGAATGAACGGATGACTTCAAATAGTACCACAAACAGAAATGTGGCTTTGTTGCTTAACTAAAGTCAAATTAAGCAGCTTTCAGTGTTTTGATATTCAAATTTTCTGTAAGTTTCTATCAAATAATAATGAAAAATTAGAAAAGTATTAGTGGGCACCTGAATGGCTTAGTCGTTAAGCATCAGACTTCAGCTCTGGTCATGATCTCACGGTTTGTGAGTTCAAGTCCCACATGGGGTGAGCACATGAGCCCCACTCCAGATAAGCCCTGTGGCTTCTCTTCCCCCCTCTCTCTCTCCCTCTGTCTCTCTCTCTCTCTCTCTCTCATTCTCTCTCTTTCCATGCCCCTCCTGGGATTCTCTCTCTCTCTCTGCCTCTTGCTCACTTCAGTCTTCTTTCTCAAAAGAAAGAAAGAAAGAAAGAGAGAGAGAGAGAGAGAGAGAGAGAGAGAGAGAAAGAAAGAAAGAAAGAAAGAAAGAAAGAAAGAAAGAAAGAAAGGAAGGAAGGAAGGAAGGAAGGAAGGAAGGAAGGAAGAAAGAAAGAAAGAAAGAAAGAAAGAAAGAAAGAAAGAAAGAAAGAAAGAAAGAAAGAAAGAAAGAAAGAAAGAAAAGGAAGAGGAAAGGAAAGAAAGAAATTGTCAGTAAGAAAGTCTCATGATTTTGTCCATAAAGAGATACTTGCATAATTTTAGGCCAATGTACTTTTTACTTTATAGTGTCTACTTATAAATACTCCTGCTGATACCAGTCACTTTATAATAAAGAATAAAGTCCAACCCAATACCATCTTTATAATCATATGATTAAATTTTCCAGATATCTGGATCTCATCTTACAAAGGAAGAGGGCAATAACGAGAACAATCATGAGATAAATTCTGTAATTAATGAGTGTTTAACTGTGAGACATTTATTTAAACTTGAAAAGAGTTTCAAAGCATGAATTAGCAAGTTTCAATTGTCATACTCTCTCCATATAAACATGCTCCCACACACTACCTAGGATAGTAGCTCATGAGAAATAAGAATAAAGGATTTCATAAGACTTTGCTCTGCATTTCAACATCATAATGTTTAGTATATTCACTCTCTTATACTTGACTCACTCAAAAACTTTCAGAGATGCTTTTACCTGTAGCTAAATGTTTTTCTAATGATGTGAACCCATTAAGCAGCTAAAAAGAATAAAAAAGAAGTGAACGGTCCTAACGGATGCTTTCAGCTGTTGCTAAATTCTGTGGGAAAGCAGTATTCCTGTGAAAACATTTTTTAATAAAAGTTCTTTAATGAATCTATGAATTATGCAAAGATACATTCAGAATATAATTTGAAAGCAGTAGGCCGAGGCAATGAGATAGTAAACTGCTATAAATAATAAAGAAAAATGCTTGTTTTATTTGTTATATGCTTGGCATAATGAAACCTCAGAGTTGCATTAAAGTTCTTCAAATTGATATTGATCCAACACAAAAGGTTTTGAACCACTAGCAATTCCAATAGTCTATACATTATTTCTGGCTACAACCACTTTGTCACATCCCTTATAGAACCTGCATTCCTGTTACCTAGCTGAGTGTAAGTTAGCAGAGAGGTCCTCATTTTGTTTTATATCTAGTCCTTAACTCGAAAACTGATGCAATTGGGTATTTAATGATAAAAAAAATAAATCTTCTGGGTCATCTAGTTCTGCCAGAGTTGAGTTAGCATAAAAGATAGCCATCTATGTCCAGTTTAAGTCTTTGTAGTATCTGTAGATTAGTGAAAATACATACTTTAAAGCATATAAAGTAGAACATTAAATCCTGCTATAAAATATGTTGTTTAAAAAGCTATCATGTTGAGGTCTCCTATGCTAAAAATATGCATAAGTTATTTATTGTATAACCATCTTAAAAACTGGGTCTCAGAGGAGCTCCATACTTTGTCAGTTGAGCATGCGAGTCTGATCTTGGGGTTGTGATTTGGAGCCCCACACTGGGTGGAGATATTACTGAAAAAAAAAAAAAACTGGCCCTTGGGAAGCTACCAAAAATAAAAACCTAGTTACAGATAACAGGAAGCATAGCACACAATTCTAGTATTATATGTTTATATTTAAAATTAGAGTAAATTCGTATTCACAATAAAAAATCATGGTTCATTGTCATATATATTTATGAATATTTGCTTTTGTTCTTGTCACAATATATTAGATGTTATTTAGTGCCTTTAAAGCTGATGTTCATATATGAAATAGTAAAATGATGTCAAAAATGTTTTAAATGTCCAATTACAATCAATGATTCAAAGGATATAAAAGGATATTACTTTAAAATGTATTTTTGCTGGTAGCAGGATATTTAAAACTCAAATTATTCCTTTTAAGCTTATATTAGATCATAAGTGGGATTACAGAAACAAAGCAAATAAGCATAGGGAAAAAAAGAGAAGCAAACCAAGAAACAGACTCTTAACTATAGAGAACAAACTGATGGTTACCAGAGGGGGGCGGGGGAAGGGTTAGATGGGCGATGGGGATTAGGACATGCATTGGTGATGACACTAGGTGTTATAAAGAAACGTGCTGACACTAAATTGCACACCTGAAACTAATATTACACAGTATGTTAACTAAAAAAGAATTTAAACAGTTTTAAATTAAAAACTTTAAAAAAGAGAGAAAGAGAAGCACCTGGGTGGCTCAGTTGGTTAAGAGTTTGACTTTGGCTCAAGCGATGAATACACAGTTCATGAATTCAAGCTCTACAATGGGCTCTGTGCAGACAGCTCAGAGCCTGGAGCCTGCTTGGGATTCTGTGTTTCCCTCTCTCTCTGCCCCTCCCCTGCTTCCACTCGGTCTCTCTCTTTCAAACAGTTTTAACGTTTAATCAACATTAAGAAAGATAACACAACATATAATAAGAATAAAAACGATAAGACAGCAGAAAAAGCTTTGAAAAAACATGTAAATGAATATTTAGAAAATATTTAAAAACACACATAAGATTGATTATTGGAGGTAACTCTTTCTTAACCCTCATGTTTTCCTCTTTCCAGTGATACATTTATTCTACTTGATATTATAAACTATTACATCTTTATATTATACTGATTACTTCAGATAAGCTACTGAACTATTGCTCGTGGTCTAGTGATTGGGATTCAGGTTCTCAAATAAGATACTGAATTATTGTAGTATAAATATCACATTTTTATAAATTTATTTTTTGTTTGTTTCAGAAAGGTTTTCATGTAGTTGTATTTGAATTTCTTTGTGTGTTTTTTAATATATTTTATTCAAATTTTCTTTAGTTTCTTCCAACAGCTGCATTATAAAGAGCTCCGCATTCCCTATTTTTTTTGAAATTTTATTTTATTTTAGTTTTTTTACTTTATAAAGCTTCATATTTTTTAACATATGCAATTATTTTCCATCATTTATAATGCAGTAGTTACAATGGCACTCCAAACAGAAAAGCAAAGTAAAAAATCAAAACACCAACTTCTGTTTCATGTAATTGTACTTATACAGAAATTAGAAGGTTAAGTAACAACTAGTTAACCACCTAATTTCACAGCTATCTGAAGTGGCAATTGTAATATAGCAGCTTATCTATGATACCTTCGAGATAAATGATACAATTTATTACTTGTTCATAAGCTACATCACAGCCTGCTTAATACCTTTCCTTAAATTCCACTTCTATACTACAATATGCTTGAGGTCCATGCAAAAAAGTAGCTACCTTTTATGTAGGAAATAGATGATTAAGTCTTTGGTGTTGTAAAAGCAACTTCATTTAAACATAACTACCCCCACCACCAAAAAAAGAAGAGGAAAAGAAAAAAAAAAAAGTAAAGACAATAATAAGGGGAAAACCCAAGACACACTTCCTATGGGAAAAAAAAAAACCAGTATGTAATTTCTGTCCTTGACGGAATGTATTAAATAAGCAAACACCCCAACAAGGAAAACAAGTACTACAATGTAAAAATATTAAAAAAAAGAAAACCCTCTCACATGCATAAATGAAAGATTGCACACAAAGAACTCCCTATTTATATTGCTGTGTTTTGTTTTACTTTGTCTGTTCATCTAATATATGTCTATCTATTAAATGTGGGAGATGAACAGAAGGTTCTGAAAAGTATTCAGTCTGGGGCACCTGGGTGGCTCAGTTGGTTAAGCCTTTGACTTCAGCTCAGGTCAGATCTCACATTCGTGGGTTCAAGCCCCACGTCAGGCTTTGTGCTGACAGCTCAGAGCCTGGAGCCTGCTTCCAGTTCTGTGTCTCCTTCTTCTTTCCCCCTCCCCCTCTCATGCTCTGTCTCTCTCTGTATCAAAAATAAATAAAACATTTAAAAAAATTTTTTTGAAAAGTTTCCAGTCCTCATTTCAGAGCACTAGAAGGAAATTTCTCTGCTCACCAGACTCCCATCAGTGCTCACAATCTTATGTGTAGAAAGGACTAAGCACTTGTACAGTACTTAGATTCACTTAGTTTGGACGAGCATTCTGTCCCAGATTTCTCTGTCTGTAGCCTGACTAGATCCTGAGGTCTCCTGAGTCTCACATGTTTGCATAACTCTTGGTTATTCACCTCAGTAGTGACTCAGCAGAGGAGTACAGATGATGGATAGATGGGAAATCGGTAATGGAGAGTCCTGGAGATGGATACTATCTGCCATCTGCTACATTGTATCTAGAAAATACTCCTGGTAGATTAATATTAAATAGTACTCATCATTTATGCTGATTTTATAATATGTATATAGAATGACTTCCCTTCTTCACATTTCAACAGACCATGTAGTAAGAAAGTATTTAAGGGTGCTTGCCGGAGTCCAGTTCCAGCAGTTCCAAGGCTCCCTGAAAGATGGACAGTGCCAGCAAAAGAGTGAGAGAGCCTTGGTTTCTTTCTGATTAGCAAGCAGGCATCTCTGCACTGACCAGAGAGTCAGCTTTATTTATTTATTGAAAAAATGTATGGGGTACAAAACAGAAGTGGCAGTTGCCTTAGACAATGATTTCTGATGACAAATTCTTTGGTATGTAAAAATTTCCCAGAACATGGATTGGTAGAAGATTCATGTGTAATCTTTATCAATAGAGATTGATGTAGGTGACTTAGACGCTTAATATATGGGGAAGGAAGGTATCTTTAGCATTCAAATACAAGGCAATGTTTTTTGCATAGCAAAGGCAAAAGTTAATTCTTTTTGAGCAAGAGTCAATAGCCTGTTTTCTTCAGGGGAAGAAAAATAGGTTTTTTCAGGAAATGTAATAGTTGCCTCCATAAACACAAAAGAAGAAAATCCTATTAGATCCTTCACAAGGTGCAATCAGCATTTCAGGGCCAGAATAAGGAGACAAGTCACTCCTGATTCCTGTCAGTCAGGCACCTTGGGGGTCGGTGCTAAAGCAAAAATAATTGAGTGAGAGGTAGATATAGGTCACCATCTAATGGCTGGAGGCCTTGCAAACCTGCATTACCTCACAAGGAGATTTTTCTCAACTTTGTGAGTTCAGAAATGGCTTCCAGTAGGTGCCTGGACAGCTCAGTGGGTTAAGTGTGTCACTGACTCTTGACTTCAGCTCAGGTAATGATCTCACAGTTCGAGAGATTGAGGGCCATGACAGCATGGAGCCTGCCTGGGGTTCTCTCTCTCCCTCTCTCTCTCTGCTCCTTCCCTGCTCCCACACGTGCATGCACACACTCTTGCTCTCTCTCTCTCAAAGTAAAGAAATAAACATTAAAAAGGAAGGTATTTAAAAATTAGGATCAATATAATAAAAAAAAGAATTAAAAACAGATATTATCCTCGAAAGACTAAATCCCAGAGTGAGGGTTATAAACATAAATAATCTTACAAGGTGAAGATGCCAAGAATGAAATAGAAATGGATTTTTTTTAAGTGGCTCAAGAGATCTCTTTTTACATATATATGTAATAACAACTTGGCAGACAAAACTAGTTTTCAGTAGAAAGATGGTCTTCACTCTAGAATCTACATAAAAAAATGAGGAAGATATCAATGTGTGTGGAACATGAGCAGACGGAATGAAAGAGACTCCCACTCCAAAGAAATAGCTGTTCAATAGACAGAAAATTAGAAAAAAATAATAAATGTAAATAATAAATAGCTCTATGAAGATGAATTTTAGGATATCTGAAGAAGAATGTCAGTTGAAAAACTTTTAAATACCTGAAAGCCAGTGGGATGCCTGGGTGGCTCAGTCAGTTTAGCATCTGACTATTTTGGGTCAGGTCATGATTTCACAGTTCATGAGTTCCAGTCCCACATTGGGCTTTGAACTGACAGTACTCAGAGCCTGCTTGACATTCTCCCTCTACTCTCTCTCTACCCCTCCCCCACTCACACTTGCATGTGCACTTTCTCCCGCTCTCTGTCTCTCTGTCTCTTTCTCTCAAAATACATAAATACATTTTTTAAACACTTAAAAAATACTTGAAAGTCAAATCTGGAAGGGAGTGAGCATTTACTGAAAATCACATTTCAAACAGTTCACAAGGCTACTTACATATACAAACTCAATTTATCCCTAACTCTAGCCAAAGGGGATTGCCAGTGTTATTATTCTCATTTTGTTTGAAGAGTACACTGAGGTATAAAGGGTCTAATTAAGTTCCCTGAGGTCAGATTGTAGCTACGAATCCAAGTAACAGCAAAACCTGCCAAGCAATTTTAAGGATTTAGGGGGTAAGGAAAAAAGCTAATTATAATCTTCATTTAAAACAGTATATGCTGTCATGATATAATGAGAAAATAGATCCATCTTATAGCACCAGGGACTTCCTTGAACCTATAAGCTATGTCATTAAACTTATATCAAATGCCTTCAAACTATTATTTTGTAATCTAGTACATAAATCACAAACATTAAAATTCCCAACACAATGTACATAATGGTTATTTTTTAATATAGTGTCAGTATTCTTCTGGTTAAAAAAATGGAAATATGTAGGACTATAATCCTAATTAAGTAATTATACCCATTATTTATATAGCCCCAAAGTACTTGAATGGCTCAGAGAATTATAGGTATTCTATTGCAGAAATTTCTGTTAAGGAGTTTATTCTATGGAAACAAATTCAAATAATAAATATCCCCAGTACTTCAGTTCTTATAGTACCTAGTTTTACATAATATGAATAATCCATTTGTATCATGCTGATCTATATTAAAGTCTCTTGAGATAGCAGCATTTATAACTATATAGAAAATTACAGTGATTTTTTTGGCATGCTGTGTAACACTGTATAAATTAAAATTTTACTTTAATTGAGGCACCTGGGTGGCTCAGTCGGTTGTGTCTGACTTTGGCTCAGGTCATGATCTCACGGTTTGTGGATTGGAGCCCTGCATCAGGTTCTGTGCTGACAGCTCAGAGCCTGGAGCCTGTTTCAGATTCTGTGTGTGTGTGTGTCTCTCTCTGTCACTCCCCCATTCATGCTCTGTCTCTCTGTATCAAAAATAAATAAAGTATAAAAAAATTATTTTAAAATTTTACTTTAATTGTATTCCAGTGAGATCAGTACATTTTAAGATGAGGAAGTCACACCGTACTCAAAGACGTTTTTAGCCAATTTCTAGCTTTTATATTTGTCCCTTAGAAGGCATTGTATTTTTAAAAGGCATCTCTGAAAAGTGACAAGAAACATATTTTCACAGGTTGCCAGGCATTTCTCCAAATTTCTGTAGTTTTGAAAAATATAATTTTGAAAATCTGTAACTAGCATTCAACAGCATATTCACTAACATATCCTAATGATGGTAATAATGCAGACAGAAAAATGAAGGTTTTATTATGTTTGTGAGTGGTATTTATATTATCACATTAATATCATTTATAAAGTTCTAAATATAGAACACTTTGAACTTTTTTACTTTTATTATCATCAGAGTCTTTTATAATTATTGTACTACAACAAGTGCCTTTTTTTAAGTTAATTTATTTATTTTGATAGAGAGAAAAAGAGACAGGTAATGCAGGGGAAGGACAGAGAGAGAGGGAGAGAGAGAGAATCCCAAGCAGGCTCTGCACTGTCACTGCAGAGCCCAATGCAGGGCTTGAACCGGGAGATCATGAACTGGGAGATCATGACCTGAGGTGAAATCAAGAATCGGACACTTAACAGACTGAGTCACCCAGGTACCTCCATAACAAGTACTTTTATTTCCATTCTGATGAGGGTTTGCATCTCTCAGAGTCACTCAGTCTTGGTTTCAATTACTTTTGATTTTGTTTTCATAAATATTTTATAACTTCAAAATTATTTGCTATGAATGTTATAGACTATTAAATATAGTTTCTGTAATTTATCTGGTTATCTTAATATTCATATATTTTCAAATTTCTTTCATTAGAAGGTTAACTTTCCAATACTATGTAAAAGATGTAAAGAGTTTTTCTTGCCTCCTGGGAACGTTCAGTTTCTGAAAAAGTCACCTTATGATGATTTACTAGCACACTGGATTTGAAGATTCACAACAGTTACTAGAGTTCACGTGAGGAGTGTCTGTAACCATTTATACTTATTACAGATTAGAATTTGTACTTTACCCACTGTGATCAAATAATGCAGTAATGTTAAATTATAGCAAAGTATTACTGTCATTTCAGAACTGTGTTTAATATAATGAACTTATTACATAGAAAAAACTTACTGATGCCTTTATTTACAAAAATATATACAATTAAATTGTGACTCAGAGGACTGATCTGTGTCATTTCAGTATAATGAAAAAAATAACTGCTGATGTGAGTTCTGTGGGAATGGGATGGTTAGTGAGGTAAAAAAAAATAATATATATTATGGATACATATATATTTGGATACAGTTTAGACCCACAACAAATCATACTGATTATATGTCTCTATTTTTTTTAATTTTTTGATGTTTATTTATTTGTGTGTGTGTGTGTGTGAGAGAGAGAGAGAAAGAGAGAGAGAGAGAGAGAGAGAGAGAGAGAGAGAGCACAAGTGGGAGAGGTGCAGAGAGACAGGGAGAACAGAATCTGAAGCAGGCTCCAGGCTCCGAGCTGTCCGCACAGAGCCTGACAGGGGGTTGGAAGCCACGAACAGCTAGATTATGACCTGAGCTGAAGTCAGTTAACTGATTGAGCCACCCAGGTGCCCCATATGTCTCTCTAATACAGTCTTCAAATCAGAAGACTTCTAGGGACCAAAAAAGAACAAATATTGTTTTGGATGATATTTTTATAATTACTAAGTTTTAAAGCTTTCAGTCATAAATAAAACCCAAAGAGCTTGTTTTCTCACAAAATGGATGATAATTTGTCAGAATTTGAATCATAGAAATGTAAAAGTTTGAATTATTTTCTGTTGGGGATTGGGTAGAAGTGACCTACTATAAGTCTAAATTGCTTATTACAAGAAAAAATTTTTTGTCATATCATAAAACGAAGACAGTTGACTTAGCATTGAATCTGACAAATGTCTCCCAATCTTTACCTGTCTTCTTGGTGGTATAAAAAGTTTAGCCAAAGTAAAATATATAATATATATTAAACAAAATTTCCCCATTATTTAAATGAACTAAATGAGAGGGTGTTATTGTTCCTAGGCTTTCCAATTAAATTTTTAGATCAAATAAATAGAGCTACTATAAATAGAGCAAAGTATTAGTAAGCTTTTTGACAAGTAGGAAGCTAGATGCATGTACATGGCAGCTTGTCTCCTAAAATCCTCTAATAAAGGATATTTGATTTATTAGATTCTAATACTAAAAACATATTTATGATTGTATTTTCAAATAACCCTAAACTTATTTAGTGAATTGACAAATTTTAATGATAAGTAAGTATTTATATTACAGATCAGGTGGGAGAATACCCTAAGGTTTCATGCTGTCAGAGCATTTTGAAATTTTGGGTTTTTTTCTATTTGTAGCAACTCTGATACAGTTCAATTAAAACATTTGATAAATTAAAGTTATAAATGGATAAAAAATACGTCATTATATCTAAAAAGGCCATAAGCCCAGATTTACACCTGAAAAAAATGATAATCTCAGTCTAAGAATTATACCACTATATTTTATGCATGTTCTGTCAAATAGAGAACTTTCAACAATGTTTAAATTAGATGATGTCTGTAAAAATCATACATGAGTGCAACGTTTATACATAATTTTATATTTACAGTACATTTGTATACTAATTGTTTGAAACTCAAGGAAATGATATGGAAATGTTCGAAATGTAACAGGAGTTCCAGTATTACACCTTATCCTTC
This sequence comes from Suricata suricatta, assembly GCF_006229205.1. Taxonomy (NCBI): domain Eukaryota; kingdom Metazoa; phylum Chordata; class Mammalia; order Carnivora; family Herpestidae; genus Suricata; species Suricata suricatta. The sequence continues at coordinate 44,347,635 of NC_043704.1, forward strand.
TTTTTCTTTTCTTTCTTCTTTTCTCTTGCTTCTAAGAGTAGGTGATACGTTACACTTAAAATTGTAAATACCCTACAATTAAATTTATAGAAATATCACTGTAATTTAATAATTATTTTTTTTAATGTTTTTCATTTATTTTGAAAGAGAGAGCGAGCATTCATCTTAGTGGAGGAGGGGCAGAGAGAGGGAATTTCAAGCAGGCTTCACGCTGTCAATACAGAGTCTGACTCAAGGCTTGATTTCACCAATTGTGAGATTGTGACCTGAGTGGAAATCAGGAGCCACCCTGGTGTCCCCATAAAGTAGCAATTAAACAGAACAGAAAATAGAATATGTTGAAGAGATACTGGTTTTCAATCACTGGCATTTGTGCAAGAGCATTTTTAACTCTTAAAATCCAGGTTTTTAAAAAAAACTTTCAAAGAAATTAAAAATTAAATCCCCATTAGAGATTGATGGCACTAGCAGTATATTATTTTAATTACATTTAAAATTTAGTTTTCCCTTTTCTCCTATAATGTATGAAACATATTAATAAATCAATTTTTAAGATAAGGCTTCAAAATGAATTTTTTATTTATTTTATTTTTATTTATTTATGGTCACCCAATATATTGTGTTTATTTTTGGAAGGAGGAAACAGGCACTGAGAAGGTAAATGAATCACTCAAGGTCATGTAGCAAGTGAGGATAGAGATGAATTCTAAATCAGATCGTTCTCTCTCCAATGTCATAGTCCTTCCAGAGTCTTCTGCCGGTCAGTACAGAGATGTGAGCACATATGTCCGAACGTTAAGTCGCTCAGGAGGCTATAAACTCACTGGAGTGACTTACCTGTTGTTTGCAACACTGTTGGCATTCCTCTTTTGGAATGACATTCAGACTTATTATTTTCAAGATTTTTTTTTTAATTTAAATTCAAGTTAGTTAATATATATTAGTTAATATATATTAGAGCTTTGGTTTCAGGAGTAGAATTTAGTGATTTGTCACTTACATATAACACCTACTTCTCATCCCAATAGATGCTCTCCTTAACATAGGAGATGGATGCTTCATCCATTTAACCCAACCCCCATTCACCTCCCCTCCAGCAACCTTCAGTCTGTTTTCTGTATTTAAGAGTCCTTTATGGTTTGCTTCCCTCTCTGCTTTTATCTTATTTTTTCTTACCTTCCCCTATGTTCATCTGCTTCATTTCTTAAATTCCACATATGAGTAAAATCATATATTTATCTTTCTCTGATGGACTTATTTTGCTTAGTAAAACACACTAGTTCTGTAGATGTTGCAAATGGCAAGATTTCATTCTTTTTGATCATGTAATATTCCATTGCATATGTATGTACCACATCTTCTTCATCCACCATCTGTTGATGAACATTTGGGCTTTTTTCCATGATTTGGCATTGCTGATAGGACTGTCATAAACATTGAGGTGCATGTGCCCCTTTGAATGAGCATTTTTATATCCTTTAGGTAAATACCTAGTAGTGCAATTGCTAGGTGATAGGATAAGTCTATTTTTAACGTTTAAAGGAACCTCCATACTGTTTCCCAGAGTGACTGCACTAGGTTGCAATCCCACTAAGAGAAAGAGGGTTCCCCTTTCTCTGAATCTTTGCCAACATTTGTTTTTTCCTGAGTTGTTAATTTAGCAGCTCTGACAGGTGTGAGGTGGTATCTCATTGTGGTTTTGATTAGTGATGATTGAGCAAGTTTTCATGTGTCTGTTAGACATTTGAGTACCTTCTTTTAAAAAGCATCTAATCATGTCTTCTGCCCATTACTTCACTGGATTATTTGTTTTTTGGGTGTTGAGTTTGATAAGTTCCTTATAGATTTTAGATACTAACCCTTTATCCCATATGTTATTTGAAAATATCTTCCATTTCATCAGTTGCCTTTTAGTTTTGTTGATTATCTCCTTGCTTAACAGAAGCTGTTTATCTTGATAAGTTCCCAAGAGTTTATTTTTGCTTTTGTTTCCATTGCCTCCAGAGACATATCTAGTTAGAAGTAGCTATGGCCAACATCAAAGAGGTTGCTGCCTGATTGCTGCTCTAGAATCTTTTTGGATTCTTGTTTTACATTAGGGTCTTTTATCTATTTGAATTTGTATTTGTGTATGGTGTAAGAAAGAAGTTCAGTTTCATTCTTCTGTATATCACTGCCCAGTTTTCCCAACTCCATTTGTTGAAGAGACTGTCTAGTTTTTCTGTTATAATCTAGTTTTTCTGATATAAGTATGGCTACTTCAGCTTTCTTTTGGCATCCATTAACATAATAAATGGCTCTTCATCCCCTCACTTTCAATCTGCAGGTGATTTTGGTCTAACAAGAGTCTCCTGTAGGCAGCATATAGATGAATCTTGTGTTTTATCCATTCTGATACCTTTTGTCTATTGGTTTAAGCATTGCTCATTTACGTTCAGATTATTGAAAGATATGAATTTTATGCCATTGTTTTGCCATAGAATTGGTGTTTCTGATGATGTTCTCTGATCCTTTCTAGTCTTTGTTGCTTTTGGGCTTTTGCTTTGTTTTGTTTTTTCTTCATTCAAAGAGTACCCCTTAAAATTTCTTGTAGAGCTGGTTTAGAGCTACAAAGTCCTTTAATTTTCGTTTGTCTAGGAAATGTTTTATCTCTCCTTTTATTCTGAATGACAGCCTTGCTATATAATGACTTATTGGCTGCATATTTTTCCCATTGAGCATGTTGAATGTATTTTGCCACTCCTTTCTGGCCTGCTGCGTTTCTGTTGGTAGATCTGCTATAAATCTGATCTGTCTTCCCACATAGGTTAAGGACTTTTCCCCCTTGCTGCTTTAGCTGTAAGGCCACAAAAATGATGCAGAAAACCGAGGTCAGAAATACATGTAAAAGGCCTTGGGAGCTTTGGGAGCATTCTCAGGTGAGGTTCACTGGTCTGGACAGAGTTTGACTGGAGAAGTCATGCCTGGAGGTTGGGTGGCGCATTTTTATGAGGTTGACTGAGGGGGAGGGGGTATGAAGCATTGGTATGTCTATATACAGTAATTTTGGTAGCTGTTCCTTGTTCCAGGTGCAGACATGTCAGTTCCTTGTTCCGGGTGAGAATGTGTCCGTTGCTCAGGGCGGGAAAGTTTGGTGAATGGTCCCCTGAGTAGCCCCCGGGTAAAGTCACATTGAGGTGGGGAGGTGGCCCTTGTTGCTGGGACATGTGAAAGTCACATCCGCCTCCACAGCCAAACAGTCATACCCACCGCCGTGGCCAAACTTTAGGATTCTTTCCTTGTCTGTGTATCTTGTGAATTTGACAATGATGTGTCTTGGTGACGTTCATCATTTGTTGAATTCAATAGGATTTCTCTGTGCTTCTTGGATTTTGATGTCTGTGTCTTTCTCCAGATTAAGGAAATATTTAGCTTTAATTTGCTCACATAAAATGCCCCTGTTTTGCTCTCTCCATTTTCTGGGACTCCTATGATATGAATACTATTCCTCCTTAATAAGTCATTGAATTCTTAAAACTTAATAATTCTTTAAGTCTTGTTTTGTAATCTTTTGTCTTTGTTTCCTTCTTCTTTTCAGTTTCATTATTTTCCATAATTCTATCTTCTATAACACTGATTCACTGCTCTGCTTCATCCATCCTCACCATCATGGCACCATTTCAGATTGCATCTCCGTTATATCACTTTTAATTGCAGTTTGATTAGATTTAATTCTTTTAACTCTGCAGAAAAGGGTTCTCTGGTGTCTTCTATACTTTCTTCAACCCCAGCTAGTATTCTTATAATCGTGGTTTTAAATTCTAGTTCAGACATCTTACTTATACCTGTGCTGTTTGAATCCCTGGCCATTTTCCTAATCTTTCTCTTGGGATAAAATTTTCTGTCCTGTCATTTTGGAGGAAGACAAAAATTTTAAAAATTAAATAATAATTAAAAGCAAAGCAAGCAAAATCAAATAAAGGAAGCTTGATGCTAGATGTGTTTTGGTCAGCTTGTTAAGAGATAGAAAAGGAGAAAAAAAAGAAAAAGAAATTAAAAGAAGTTAAAAATTAAAATGCTTTAAAATAATAAAATAGAAGAAAATAAAATAGAATAAATTTACTCTTTCTATAGTCAAGAAAGAAAAAGAAAAGAATGAAAAAAAAACCCCAACATGAACAAAAAACAGAAACAAAGAAAATGAGCAAACCAACCAATAAAAAGAAACTCAAATTCAACTAGATCCAATTTCCCCTAGAACTGAAACTTTGCAGTGCACTGTGATCTGTAGACTAAGTGGGTAGAAGGGATTTGTGCTGGTGATATGGGGAAATGGCCTGCTGCTCTGATTCTCAGGCTGACTGGCCCTACTAGAGATGTGCTTGGAGGGCACAGGTGGGCAGGCTTGGAGTAGCAGCTCCATCCATTCTCCACTTGGTATCACTGCTTAAGTCACTGGGGTCAATCAGTGCAGTTGTGCTAGTAGTGAAAATAGCTTCACCCCACTCTCTAGTCTTGAGAGTGGGAATTTTGTGCCCTTACAGTTGTGGCATCAATCACCCCTCCTTCGTCTCGGACTTCTGTCCACTCCCCACTTTTACCCTGTCTGTGTTCAACTTCGTACCTGGCATGTGGCACCTCCTTCCAGAGTTTTATCTATGATAAGGCTGTTTCAAAACCTCATACTTCAGACCCCTATCGCTTGCATCCTGTAGGGGAAGGTCTTGCCAAGTAATGACCAGGAGTGACTGATCCCAGAAAATGTTCATGTGACTTCGAAGTTGCAAAGGCTCAGAGGCACACCCAGCTGGTGGCAGGCTTTGTTTCCCTTAGCCAGCATTGTTCTTATACCAATAAATGTAGCAGCTCTCTGGGCCTGCTGGGACTTTGCCCACAGAGAGGCTGTGTCACCTCTACCAAATGCACTCTAAAAACAGAAACTGCTTCTCCCTGTGTGGCACAGGGTTCCCTCAGACCTTGATGCCCCTTCCCTGAGATTCACCCTTCTTCCTTATTGAAGCACTTCTAGACACTGAGCTCTGAAACTTTAGACTCTGCATTCCACTGTTTATAGAAAGCTGACAGTATTGAAACCCTCCTCTTTTTACCCACCAATGGTTTTGGGGAACAGATTTCTTATCTAGTCCCCTGCAAATGTTTTTACTCTTTCCCTTTCTCTTTCTTTCCAGGTACTTTCAGGGAGAGTGCTTTTCCTGTGCAACCTCGATGTGCCTCACTCTCTCTTCCTTTCTCCTTCTCTCTCCTCTATCTATGAAAACAGCATCCTACCTTCTGAAGCACAGTGGCTTTTCTCTCCCTCAATTCACCTTTACACAACGTGTACCTGCCAAGATGTCTCCCTCGAATTATGCAGATCGTTGTGTTAATGCACCGATCAATTTCCTTGGTGTTTAAAATGGTTTGATGTTATCTACCTGTTTCAGATTTGAGACAAGTTCAGAGTCCCCATACTCTGCCATCTTAACTCTTCTCGGAGTGAAGTTTTTTAAATCAAGAGGTAGAAGGATAAAGAGGTACACATACATTAAAGAAAACCATTAGAGGAAATTAAAAACAAAAAAATTCTGGAACCACAAAGCATGAGTACAGAAGAGGTAACGTGAAGGTCTAGTCTCTACTCTAGACACTACAATGCGTTGTGAGAGCAGAACCAGTTTCTATCCAAGTGGGATACCAGCTAGAGTGTCAGTATGTGAGAGTTCCTGGGATCAAAATATTTTTAAAAGGAGAGAAAATGTAAAAACACCTTCTCTATGTGCATATGGAATATTTATTCATTTCTGTACTTATAATTCTGTAAAGGTCTGTAAGTGGACAACAATATTATGGCACAAACAGCTCTTGAAATTCCATCTCCTGGATCTAATTCATAATAAAGAATTATAGCTCTCACACTATAAAAATAATCATTTCTAGGGGCGCCTGGGTGGCTCTGTTGGTTAAGCCTCCGACTTCGGCTAAGGTCAGATCTCACGTCCGTGGGTTCGAGCCCCGCATCAGGCTCTGTGCTGACAGGTAGCTCAGAGCCTGGAGCCTGCTTCCGGTTCTGTGTCTCCTTCTCTCTCTGCCCCTCCCCCTCTCATGCTCTGTCTCTCTCTGTATCAAAAATAAATAAGAAACATTTTAAAAAAATAATCATTTCCAGTTAGATATATTTTAGAAAACAGCACTTGGAGTGGCAAAATGCCCAGGGTAAAATTGAAATTTTATAACTCTGATATTACTTAATACTATAATACCAAATTAAATAAAGCTAAAATCATTTCTTGTAAAGCAACATTTTATATTCAGAAATTTATTGCAGCTAGTATCACTTTGTAATGACTTAAAGTTTGAAATTAGCCAGAATATTTTTCATAATGATAAATGTATTCACATTATAATGAAATAATGTTTGAACCCTTGCTAAAAATGACCATTATTCCTTGTATCATTGGATTATTTGAAGCCAAAGCCTATCAAAACACTAATTTTTTCTTTTACTCAACATGGAACTTAATGTGGATTATTAATTTTTTTCTGTACTTCAGTGTAAAACTTTATATACTTCTTATATTCTAACATTAATATTCGTTGAAATATTAGACCTATCCCAAGATTCCTCATTTCTTTAACTATCTACATCTCTATTTGAGATGTTTTATTTTCTCTATTTAAGATTTAGATTTCTATCTACCCTTTGATAGAGAAATATGTATTGAATTTTAGCAATACTTCTATTGGCCTATTTAGTTGGTAAAAATGCATTATACACAAGGAAAATAAAGTATTAAATAAATAAAGTAAGCATTTTATGCTTTTGTCGGTATTATATAAAATGTAATTTTGAAGATAAAAACCTGAATTATTAAATGTATTTACTATTAGGTTTGTGTATAACACTTGGCATTTTTGGAGTTTCTTTTTTTAAGAAAAAATATTTGAAACTTTTTTGCAGATACCATGAATCAGCCTGCTCAACATTTATTTTAATTTTCTCTTGAGGTGCCCTCTTTGATCACATTTAGATAAGCAGAAATCTCTTTTTCTACTATCTTTAATGAATCTAGTATTCCCATTATGATCTGAGCTCAGCCTATCAGATGTATTGTGAGACTGGAAGTCAAAACTAGAGTAAATATAAAAAGAAACATTCAAATTCGCAGGTCATATACAAATATCAGCAAAGTACAAATCAGTGAATAAATCTTTATGTGTTTATGTATGTATCTACATATCTATCCATATCTATCTACGTATATTCATAGTACTTCCATTCAACCAAATATTTCAGTAAAACTAGTGGAAAGAATAGACAAATTAAAGAAAATTAATATACATTTGGAGGAATTCACATGTCAAGCTTACTCATACAAGAAGAGGAAAAAGTTTCACTAAGAAGTAGTATTCAGAAAGCAAAAAAGAAAAAAATGTTTAATGGAGACTTTAATTCATAATCCTATGTTATAGCTAGAAAAAATAAAAACAAGTATCACAAATATTTTCAAATTTATCCTTAAGACCTGGAAAGGTACCTTCTAATAGGCAAATTTTTGTCTCCAAACCCAATATATAGGTGAATCATTTTGTCACTGATCATGAGTCCACTTAAGAATAGATTAAATGTTACCTTTAAAATGCCACTCCCTGACTCTATTATCAGTGCTTCTTTCAAAGTCTATTATACTAATCTTACAACACTGTAATTAAATTTGTACTAATATTAAAATCTATATTCCAGGTCTGACCTCTAATTAGATATGAAGAATATTCATTTTTTCCATGCTACAACACAAAATGTCACAACAAGATAAATGATACCTCTTAAAGGCATTTTTTTTAAGTATCCAGGAGTAATAGTTTATCCCAAATTTTATATCTATATTATATATCTTTTCTTTGCTGCTAGGTCTTTCAAATACAAATGTTGCATTGGATTCATGCATTTTTAGGACAAAATTCATGGGATAAGCCATATCTAAGTATTATTTGAACAATTTGACATCATTTGTCTAAATTATGTGGGTGGTTAAGATAAATATTTCACTTTCAATAATACCTCACACATTATCCTATGTAATATATAATCTGCAAGACAACTTTGAGAAATATACATTGTCATTATTGCCATTTACCTTGTATCCTTGCCAATCATTACTTAACCCTAACAAGAGTGAGATGGAAGCAGAGATGTATTTTCTGTATCCATTCTTGAAAGATGTTCAAATTAAAACATATTAGCAATAAATAAAATGATCTACCTTTATATTAAAAGAAACTAAAGACGACTTAATTTCTATTCAGGAAACATGAGTGTGTAACCAACTTCCCAAGTTGTTGGAAGGACAAAGAGTAGAAATTTATTTCTTAAAAGATACCCATTGTTTCCTTTGACGTTTGTGACTAATCTTCCACAGAATCCCTCTTGCTTTTCAGGCTCATTTCAGCCCTGTTTTCATATGAGCAAAATTTAATAATGTCTTGCTTGACATGACTTCAAAGATATTTTCTGTATGTTCTGTATCCTAGGAAATATTTATATGGTTTATACCTTATGTATAAAGTGTGCATAATTTATGTAAAAAGTCAAAAGATATAGACAAACAAGGCAAAATACTACATCTGTTAAGAACATGGACTCCCCGGGGTGTCTGGGTGGCTCAGTCAGATAAGTGGTCCACTTTGGCTCAGGTCATGATCTCACAGTTGAGGGTTTCAAGTGCTGAGTTGGGCTCTGCGCTGAAATCTGAGCCTGGACCCTCCTTCAGATTCTGTGTCTCCCTCTCTCTCTGCCCTCCCCTACTCACGCTCTGTCTCTCTGTATCTCAAAAAATAAAAATAAAAAAAATGGGCTCTTGACTCTACCACATACTATGAGTGTGACCTTTGGAATGAGTTAATTTCTCTGTGCCTTGGTATCCTCATTTGTATAATGGGGTTTATAATAATGCCCACCTGATGGGTTTCATATTAGCAATACTAATATTCATAAAACAATTAGAAACTTCTGGTACATAGAAAATTCTCAGTAAATTTAGCCGTTGTTGTTGCCGATTCTGCTTTGTGTCAACAAACCACTCTTTCTGAATAACAGTCAAGCAGCTTCCTTTACTTAGATGATGATTCCTCTTCCCACACCCTAACTACTGTACGTAGGTCTCAGCCGTCTACTAAATCAGTGACTCTCACCAATGTGGTAGAAGTAGATCCTCATTTAACTCGGATTACGAAGAGTAAATATTATGTTTTTCATTGGTCACCAAGCTCTATATTACATCCCCAGAACTTATATATTTTATAGTTGAAAGTTTGTAGCTTTTGACCACTTTTACTCATTTTGCCCACCTCCAATCCCTGCCTCTGGCGACAACAAATCTCTTTTCTGAGTTTGGTTTTTTAGATTCCTCATATAAGTGAGATCATACAGCATTTCTTTTTTTCTGCTTTTTAAACTCTTAAAAGTTCCTTGAATTAGTGTTGCCAAGGGACACTTTTCCTCCAATTATATATGCTGCTTTTAAGATCACTATTTTTTATGTTTAAGCACAGAGAAAAGCCAATTTTGTGTAACTCATTTGAAACATGCAAGTTCATAAAAGTGAAATACCACTAAAAGCTCTATTTTAGACCTTAATTTTAGTTAATTCAAAACTTACTATATAATATCGGTAATTTAATAATTCTTTCCTATTATTAAAACACTCATAGCAACATGCTGTGAATGCTATTAATGCTAAAGTCCTGAAAAAATCGTGTATTTCAACTGCTGAAAGAGGAAAATGAGAAAAAAAGAACAGCTTGAGACCCTAAGTGGTCATATTTTAAATTTTCCATATAAACAAAAAAGCTTATTATCCACTTAAAAAAATACCTAAGGGCTCAAAAGTCCTGTCTATTAGTTATGCTTCTAAAGTAAATATCCCCTCATTGAACCTGATTCATCCTATTTGCATTCTCCCCCCAGTCATAAGTCAGCCTTTAGAGGCTGTCTCTAGACTTTCAGACCAGCAAGTACTATTTAGTGCACTGAAGCAGTAACTTAATACTATCCTGGTGACCTGTAACAGCTGATGCGGTTTCCAGAGGTAGTTAGCTTCCAAATAGACAGTATTTCACTGACTATTTAATAAGCACTGCTTCAGTAGACTAGATAATACCTTGATGGCCAAAAAGAGCTAATGCTCCTTTCAAAATTTGGGGGATTTTTTTTTTACAAGATTATTTTAACATTTAATGAGATTTCAATACAGATATATATAGATCACATATACATCTTACATTGTATATGTTAATTTACATTGTTAAGTTTTTTAGCATTTTATTGAACTAATATTCATATCTGATGCTTTATATAGAATAAAAATTCCACTATACTTATTATGTAAATTAGTCCCAAAATAATTTGGTTGTTACCTTCATCTATAAACAGATATGACAAATTCAAAAAAAAAAATTGGGGGGATCGATGGAAATAGAGCAGTAGTGTTTTTCTATCAAAGCTTAATAATATTCAGACTGCACATTTCTACCCTGACCATAACAACAGTAATATAAAATGTTTTTAAATATAAACTCATTTTACATGAACTAAGAGTATGATAATATCAAAACTCTACTTTAGTTTTAGAAATATATATATATATATACTACCTTAAAGATGAAGTTATAGAGTTTAGGTTTTAATTCCAAGAAATTTAGAATTCTTAAATTCTTTCTTTTTCTTATGTCTATCCTACCTAATATGTGCTTTTCAGTTTTTACTGGTAATGTTTACTAACAAGCAAATTTAGGATAACAGTCTTGAAAGAGATTTAGTCTAATTTTGTATAATCAAATTATGGTCAAATAATATAACTCAGTCAACCATGATATACATTAACTTATGAAATAATTTTGATCATTTTAATTAAATAACTTTATAAGTAATTTCTATAACTCAAATGCAGTTAAGCTTGAGGTTAAGAACTATCCTCAAATTCTTATATTCTTCTTTACTAATTCATGCAACAAGGTCTCAGATGTGCACAAACCAAACACCACTAGTCCCCCAGATCACCCTCCCATACCCAGACCTTCAATTTGTCTGTAAACATAGTCTGATTTCTAAAGCCATACCATTACCAATATATTTAAATGCTTTTCCATTCTTCTATCCCTTTACATGTCTCTCCCTTAGGCCTTTCAATCATATCTATTTCAATGAAATTTTTAAAAAATTACAAGGATTATATACATAGGTATGATAACCACAGGGCTCAGTATTTGGGGAAATATGCACTTTGTGTGTATGTGTGACTACTTCAGAAGGTGACCGTTATGTACTTTGGGCCCCAAAGCAAAAACTTTTGTTAATAGTTATTCTTTCAATATCATTTCCCACAAATTTTTCGAAGGCATCTTTACTTCTCACCACTAGCTCATTCCCATGGAGTAGTTTTACCAGTGGTTTAATGCCAGTGACTAAAGTAATTTTCTAGAGAAAATTCTAAAATAGATTTTTTTTACACCAGTGATTTTACATTAGAAGTGGACAAAAGGTAGGGTATGTTTCTGGCATTCATTTAGAAGCGATAGACTCTCTGCCTGACAAAACACACACACACACACACACACACACACACACGCACACACACAAACTTATAAATTCTGACTAATAGGTTGTTCAAGTGATTTGCCAAAACCAAAACCCAGTTGTGGATCTTCCAGGGGGACTCTAACGTTAGTTTAACAAATCTGCACCACCCAGTTCACACTCTTCAGTCTAACAAATTAAGTTTGTTTGAAAGAGAGGTTGCTTAAATATTTCAAATGTTTCAAAAGAAGGGAAGAATTTCCACCCTTTAAATACATTAACAACAGTTTACAACTGCATGCCTTGCATCTTTTAACAATGTCTTGAATAAAATAGGAATTTAATAGGAGTGAATATATATGATTACATGAATAAACTATTTGATAAGATCAAATTTCTTGAAGAATTTTAAAAATATTCTTATATATTTACCTTATTTCTTTTGCATGGTTATATAAAAGGAAATAAATTATAATCACAAGAACAATTCCTAGCTTGAAAAAAGAGATGGGGAGTAACTAATAATTTGTATATTCCTAAATAAATATATATTAGTAAACCTTGGTTCAATCGACCACCATTAGTAAGAATACTATAAATAAACATCAGGCTCCTTTGTAAAATTTTTTTCCAAACTCTCCATATCAAAGTGCATTAGTAGTAGACATAATCTATGATATTTAAAATAGTATGAAATAAATGCCAGATTGTCAGCATTAAACGAATCTTAATATATGTATTTTCAATGTGAACATTGCCAATGCCTTTCCAAAATGCTATCAATAGTCTTAAGCTAAACCATATTTTGATTATTATACAATCAGATAGCACAAAAATCTTGAAAATGAAGGATAGGGTTCCCCCCACATCTGTGTGTGTGTGTGTGAGTGTGTGTGTGTGTGTGTGTGTGTGTGTGAGTGTGTGTGTGAGTGTGACTATGCAATTCAGTGCTGCATCTAAAGCACCACCTTAAACATGTAGATAGCATATATTTCAGAGCTTATTATTCAAGGGTATTTTTTGTGGCATTAACAGAAGTTGCAGTATATCCTCTGCATATGAACTTTCAGAATAAATGGTCTGGCTTATCAACTTTAACACAGAAGTGGAACAGTTTCCTCTTATTCACTCAGGTAATGAACCTACACAATAGGTAGTCCTCCCCCGGGTAGACCTGGGTTTGCATCCTGGCCTTTTACTTACTTAAATTTTAAAATACATTATATCAGCGGCCATGCAGCAATATGAGCTTCTAATATGCCCATAAATGAAACATCCAGCTCAGGCTCTCAACGGCAAATAAGCAGCCATAACATTTTGTAAATTCTCCCTCTGAAATCACGGAGAAGAAACTCGATATACTCACCAATGACCCTTATCAAATAGCAACTCTGTGGAATGCTTTTGCCTTCACGGTCTCTCTGGAGGTTACTATCTCTAATGGGAAGGCAATGTACCATTGGCTATTATTCTTACCAGCAGTGCAAGTTGAAGAAAGATGCATCCATTAATTCTGTGTTCTCATTGCAGGGCATGAGATTCCAGGAAAGCTATCTTTATTTCCTTTTGAGAATTAATTGTAGTTTTTGGGTATTTATTTATAGTAAAGGCTTATATCCTTGCTTCTCAACCTCTTATGAATCGTAAGCCATCAGTGTGAGTGATGCTTCATTGTATTTTTCTCCCAGAATTAATCTCACAATGTTCTTTTTATATTAATTTTATGAAGGATAAAGGCCTTATCTGTTTTTGCTGAAATGACAAGGCAGATTTCATACTGTGTCTGAAATCACCGGGTCTGTTAAAGCAAATAATATTCTGTTAAGAGATAGGAAAAGGAGAAGAGGTTTACTAAACAATATTTTTGGTAGTTGCAGATGCTAAACATGTTAAGCTTCTTTTGCCTCCCACAAGTCAGATTAATTAATGAGGCATTGTGTGCAATTGCAAGTAACAGAGACATGACCGCATCGGACTAAACACAAATGGTTTCGTTTTTGTACGTAATGACAATTCTAAGGTAGGCCACTGGTGATAGTGGTTTAAATGCTCAAAAATGTCAGCATGAAATCTTAGAAATCCTTGTGGGGTATTTTTTTCATGGTATCAAAATAACTGCTACAGTTCTGCCATCACATCTATTCTAGAGAAGCAGAAAATAGAGGGATAGAAAGCATAAAGCCAAGTTCTCTCTCTTTTAGGAACTTTCCTTTAATGCTCACATAAAAACTTCTTGTATTTCACAAGATATTTTAATCTGGAATGGATTTGTCTCTATTTAACTGAGCATGTCACTTCAGTAAACACAAAATGTAGGTTTGTTAGTAAAGATGTAAAATAGAAAGGATAGTGGATAAGCAACTCCTAGTCTCTTACAGAGGTATTTTTTTGATCAATGAAATTTGAAGACATAAATTTAAATAAATCTCTTCTTGACTACTTATAATAGTAAGAATCATAACTAAAATTTGTTAAATAAGATCTACATGCAAGTAATAATCAGGTCATAGAAATTTTCTGAATTACTCTTCATAACAATCCTGAAAATTAGGTACGTTGCAGATACAGGCCTGTAGGATAAACTTTGCCTTATTAAACAACACAATCTTTAACTACAAGCTAAAGATTCCTGTAAGTTATAGCATTAAAAGCGTCATGCTATAAGCACAAAATTTCATCTTATTGTTTTCCCTCTATTTGTGACAACAAATTAAAGAAGATCATGAGCCCAGTTATGCCTGTATCTTTGAGCCAATGCCACCATTGTTAGTTACTCCACTATGCCTCTAGAATTGCCTTTTGGGATGAAGGAATGTTTTTTTATGCTTTAGATCATAAAGAATTTTTTTCACTCTCATTCATAGCCCTTAGGATGTTTCTAAATTTGTCTCACTAGAATTCTTTTCTACAAAGAGACTTCCCTAATAGTAAAGACATACAATACCTATCAACTATTCAAATGTGTTTCATTATAATTGAATTGTTTTACATGTTTCTATAATAAACAGTTTTCACTTTTATATTTAATGTAACATTATTTACTTGTTTATAATGTGTCTCTCAAACATTTCTTTAAAATAAGGGGTTTAATTTATAGTAAAATGTGTGTACTAAAATATGATATTTGAAATATGGAATCAGAATGAAAAGTTAAATTAAAACAAACTAAAAATTTAGGTTAATATTGCCATGAAAAAAATTGAACTAAATGAATCTCAAATAAAGGAAATATAGTAATTCATTTGAAACAAGAAACATTTTTTAAATTTCCTTGAAATAAATATTTAAAGATGTTTTCTTACCTATTCTTATGAAAGAGAAAAATGTTATTGGGAAGCTTTCAACAATGATTTGGTTGGAAATATTGATACAGACTCAAACAAATTGCACTGTTCTCTAAAATGTTCCATATGTCATGAACATGAATTGTGTACCTTTATTTGAATAGAATGTATGATATTTGTAACTAAAGAATGGAATTTAATCAAGATTACAAAGCTTATAAATGAGTTAACATGATGATTTATAATATTAATTCTAATTTTAATCTCTTAAAATTGTATTACTTTTTATAGTCTTTTTCAGAACTCATCATGTAGAAATGTTAATTAAACTATATATTGATATGGAGGTGGCTGCTTCTTGAAAAAGAGGGAGACTATGTCACAAACTACTCAAAAGAGTTAATTTCCTACACGGCATCATTCCCTTATGTAAATTTCCCTTTCTAAACTTTTTTTTAAATGTTTATTTATTTTGAGAGAGAGAGAGAGTGAGCAGGGGATGGGGAGGGAAAGGGAAAGGGAGGCACAGAATCCAAAGCTGTCTCCAGGCTCAGAGCTGTCAGCACAGAGCCCAACACGGGGCTTGAACCCAAGAGCAGTGACATCATGACCTGACCCGAAGTTGGGCACTCAATCGACTGAGCCACTCAGGTGCCCCTGTAGATTTCCTTTCCAAAAGTGTGTGATTTAAATCCTAGGGAGAGAAATAATAATAATATATTCTATTATGATGGGGAGGGGGAAAGTCTTACCTATTTGAATATTGTTATTTCATTTATGTATAAGCAGGTTGATCTACAAAAGGTACAGTATCATCAAGCATAATTTTGACTAAAAGGGATTTGTACCTAAATTGTGATTACTATTCTTCATCTATATTCAAAGTTATATTTATATGTTCTCTGCTTTCTCGGAATTTATGTACTCTTTCTAGGAGAATGATTTATAAGCTGACATATACACACTTCAGGAAAGGATTTTTTTTCCTCATACATTGAATATAGAGTAAAATAATATTTTTCAAAGCACTTTGAAAATAAATTGTAAGGAAATATTATTAAATAGGAAAAGATGCATACCTATGCATTAGTTTAGGCCTATTATGTTTCATTTTAGAAACTTATAAACAGATTTCATATTGTATCAGTACATAATGAATTATGCAGGTTCACACTTTCTGACAAGTATTCTTGAAGTTAAATGTCTTATAAAAATTGCCTAAGCTTTCTATTATTATCCTCCATATATGGCTTTCTGAACAAGTTTTTTTTTTTCTGTTTGTATTTTTTCCACCATTACTGAGAAATAATTGACATACATCATTGTAGAAGATTAAGGTATACAGCATGATAGTTTGATTTACATATATTGTGAAATTATTACCACAATAGTTTCAGCTACCATCCATCTTCTCATAAAGGTATAATAAAAAGAAAAGAAAGAAGAGTGGGAGAAAGGGAATAAATTTCTCCTTGTGACAAGAACTCTTATGATCTACTCTATTAACAACTTTCCTATATATCATATATCAGCGTTAGCTATAGTTATGTTGGATACTACATACCTACTACTTGTTTGTAACTGGAAGATTGTACCTTTTTAGCACCTTCTTCCAATTCTCTTCATCCCACTTCTGCTAATCACAAGTTTGACCCCTTTTTCTATGAGTTTGATTTTGTTTGTTTTAAATCATGCGGGGTGCCTGGGTGGCTGTCTGTTAAGTGTCCAACTTCACTGCAGGTCATGATCTCATGGTTCATGAGTTCCAGCCCCGTGTTGGGTTCTGTGCTGACAGCTCAGAGAGTGCTTTGGATTCTGTGTTTCCTTCTCTTGCTGCCCCTCCCTTACTGATGCTCTGTCTTTCTCGCTCTCTCAAAAATAAATAATTTTTAATTGCTAAATGTATAAAAATTAAAGAGCATTAGAAGAACATTGCCAATTTTTATTTGTAGTGTTGTCTGAAACTAATGCCATGTTGCCATTTGTAGCTGCAAGAGGAGTAATTACTAACTTATTGACACAAATACTCTTGTGATAGTAATAGATGAAACCACATTCAGTGTTTGAATTAATTAGAAAACATAAAATATGAACTAAAAGAATTCACATTTTAAATATCTTGTTTGGTAAATAATGCAGAGGTGATCACCTTTATAATATTTTAATTTGGGATGATTTACCTCACTTCATCTAAATTCTGAGATGTTAAATAAAATTTTCTCCCTTGAAATTGTGAAGTATTAGACAACATAAAGTAAACTATTGTGAGGAGAAACATTTTTGCATTCTTTCACACAGAAGCATCTTTTAGAGTTTGTATAATTGTAAAAAGAATAGTAAGATAGATAATGTATTCAGAAACATGACAGGAGTGGAAAAATAAAGGAGGAAAAGTTTTAGTAGCTCAGAAAGAAAAAATCCAACAAAACAATGTGACTATATTAAGCTGCTTTTCTTATAACTCCCAATAAATTGTAATAAACAGAAATTACAAAAATTTTGTAAAATTAATCCAAGTTAGTCAGTATCCTTATATTTATAAATGTAAGTAATAGTAAATGCTGATAGGTCAGAATTTTGGGAATTTGTTTCATTCCTCCTCTCTTCTTCTTCTTATTTTTGTTTCTGCTTGAAGCTCTCCTATCTCTGTTTTGAAACCCCAAAAGGAAGAAAAGTAAGTGTCTCTAAGATGGTATATCATCTCTCATGAAAAAATTTCCATTAAAAACAATCCTTTATGTATATTAAAAAATATAGCAAACCAATATACAGAAATTAAAATTCCCTGACCAACAGGTTTATGTGAAAGGATACTGCCTAATAAATACTAAATTGATAAGATCTGGTAACAACACAGATAATAACCAACCGGATAAATCCTATCTACATAATGAGAATGTTAATTAGATAACAGAGGCATGCTAGAGTAATAAGACCTTTACAGTAAAATTATGGCCTATCTCTCAAGTATCATTCTTAATAAGGGCTTCCTTGTTTTTCACTATTTTTGTAGGTACTTAAACACATTTTTATTTTTTATTTACTCATTTTTCTTGGGACTCAATTTTGCTGGCAGCTTTACAGATCCCTTTGTATTTTTAAAGCAGATAGCTTATTTGCTTATAAATGGTAATAACTATCTGAATATAATGTTAGGAAGCTGTCATAGAGCTTTTTAACTTAATGTCTGCCCTGGGACATGTATTAATAAAGTATTTCTCAAGGTTAACTATTATGTATGTTCTTTCTTTTCATACTACTTAATTTCTATTTACATTAACAGGTCATTTGTTAGAATATTCTGTGACAAATAAACACGTTAGTCTTTGGACATTATGTATTTTTTACCATATGCTTAATACTAATTAAATGTCCCCTAACTAGTGTTCACACGCTATGGGGCCTTTACATACAAACTATTTTGTGGAAGATGAGGAACACTATGGTATGATAATGCAGAGCCTTAAAACCAGTCTAAGTTGTCTATCTTAGAGTACAGGGCAGTGTTAAAATAATCATTCACCAGATCCAAGTTGGGTTTTTGAAAGTCAGTTTGAATAGTAAAAGTAAAAACTGGAAAATTTCCAACATTGTGTAATTATACAACTTTTGAAAAAATAAATGAAAAAAGATCTCTCAATACTGAATATCAGCTAGGTTACCTAATCACATTTTAAAAGATCTGTGATGAACATAGGTGCAAAACTTCTCAGTAAAATACCAGCAAATGGAATCCAACAGTACATAAAAGGATCATTCACCACAATCAAGTGAGATTTATTCCTGGGTTGCCAGTATGGTTCAATATTCACAAATCAGTCACTGTGATACACCACATTAATAAAAGAAATGATAAGAACCACATGATTCTTTCAATAGATGCAGAAAAAAGCATTTGACAAAGTACAACATCTATTCATGAAAAAAACCTTCAACAAAATAAAGGTAGGGAAACATACTTCAACATCATAAAGGCCATATACAAAAAGCCCACAACTAATATTGTCCTCAATGTGGAAAAACTGAGAGCTTTTCCTCTATGATCAGGGACAAGATAATCGGGATGTCCATTCTCACCACTGTTATTTAACATAGTGCTGAAAGTCCTAGCCACAGCTAACAGACAACACAAAGAAACAAAAGGCATCCAAATCTTCAAGAAAAAAGTTTTGCTGTTTGCAGATAACTGGATACTCTGCATAGAAAACCCAAAAGACTCCACCAAAAAACTGCTAAAACTGATACACGACTTTAGTAAAGTCACAGGATACAAAATCAATGTAAATAAATATTTTGCTTTTGTATACATCAATAATAAAGCAGCAGAAAGAGAAATCAAGGAATTGATCCCATTTATAATTGCACCAAAAATGAGAAAATACCTAGGAATAAACCTAACCAAAGAGGGAAAAGTTCTGTATTCTAAAAACTATAAAACACTGATGAAAGAAATTGGGAATAACATTTAAAAACTGGAAAAACATTCCATGCTCATGGACTGGAAGAACAAATGTTGTTAAAATGTCTATACTACCCAAAGCAATCTATACATTTAATGCAATGTCTATCAAAATACCAACAATGTTTTTCACAGAGTTGGAACAAACAATCCTAAAATTGGTATAGAACCAGAAAAGACCCTGAATAGTCAAAGAAATCTTGAGAAAGAAAAACAAAGCTGGAAATATCACAATTTCAGGCTTCAAGTTATATTACAAAGCTGTAGTGATCAAGACAAGATGATAATGGCACAAAAAAGCAGACACATAGATCAATGGAACAGAATAGAAAACCCAGAAATGAATCTATAATCAAATGGTCAATTAATTATCAACAAAGCAGAAAAAATATCCAATGGAAAAAAATACAATCTATTAAACAAACGGTATTGGAATGACTTGACAGCAACATGCAAAAGAATGAAATTGGACTATACAAAAACAAATTCAAAATGGATGAAAGACATAAATGTGAGACAGGAAGCCACCAATATCCTATAGGAACATAGGCAGTATTGGCTTCAGCCACAGCAACTTCTTACTAGACATGACTCCTGAGGAAAGAGAAACAAATGCAAAAATAAACTATTGGGATGTCATCAAAATAAAAAGGTTCTGCACAGCAAAGGAAACAATCAACAAAACTAAAAGGCAACCTGGGAATGGGAAAAGATGTCTGCAAATGACATATAAATAAAAGGTTAGTATCCAAAATCCTTCAAGAATTTATAAAACTCAACACTCAAAAAACAAATAGTTCTGTTAAAAATGGGCAGGAGAGGTATGCCTGGGTGACTCAGTTGGTTAAGCATCCAACTCTTGGTTTCAGCTCAGGTCATGAACTCTCAGCCTCATGGGATTGAGCCCTGCATTGGGCTCTGTGCTGACAGTGCAGAACCTGCTTGGGATTCTCTCTCTGCCCCTCCCCCACTTGTGCCATCCCTTTCTCTCAAAAATAAATAAATATTTTTTAAATGGGCAGAAGACATGAGTAAACATTTTTCCAAAGAAGACATACAGACAGCCAACAGACATATGAAACGATGTTCAACATAACTCATCATCAAGGATATATAGATCAGAACTACAATGAGATATCACCTCACATCTGTCAGAATGGCTAAAATTAACAATACAAGAAACAACTGTTATCAAGGAGAATGCAGAGAGAAGGAAACTCTCTTGCACTGTTGGTGGGAATGCAAACTAGTGCAGCCACTCTGGGAAACAGTATGGAGGTTCCTCAAAACATTAAAGTTAGAACCACTCTTCAACCAGGAACTGCAATACTAGATACTTACACAAAGGATACAAAAATACTGATCCAAAAGGGCACATGCACATCAATGTTTATAGCAGCATTATCAACAATACCCAAATTATGGAAAGAGCCCAAATGTCCATCGACTAATGAATGGATTAAGAAGGGGTGGTTTGTGTATATCTATAATTGGATATTACTCTGCCATCAAAAAGAATGAAATCTTGCCACTTTCAATGACATGGATGGTGTTAGAGAGTAATATGCTAAAGGAAATAAATCAGTCAGAGAAGGACAAATACCATACGATTTCAATCCTATGTGGAATTTAAGAAACAAAACAAATGAACATGGAGGGAAAGACAGAAGCAAACCATAAAATAAACTTAACTATAGAGAACAAACCGATGGTTATCAGAGGAGAGGTGGGGGACAGGGATGAGTGAAATAGTGATGGGGATTAAGAAGAGCACTTGATGTCCACCAGGTATTATATGTAAGTGATGAATCACTAAATTCTACTTCTGAAATGAGTATTATACTATGTGTTCACTAATTGGAATTTAAATAAGAATTTGGAACAAAAAACATGCAAAAAACAAATAAAAATATCCTTTTTCAAAACTTTTTAAAGGTTTATTTTGAGAGAGGGAGGGAGATGAGAGAGAGAGTGGGAGGGCCAGAGAGAAGAGGGAGAGAGAATCCCAAGCAGGCTCCTCACTGTCAGCACGGAGCTCTACGAGACGCTTGAACTCACAAACCATGAGATTAAGACCTTAGTTGAAATCAAGCGCCAGATGCTTCACCAACTGAGCCACCCAGGCTCCCCAATCAAATTATCCTTTACTCATCAGGTCTTTATTGAGAAGATGCCATGTTCTAGATAGTTTTTGAATGCTGAGGGAATAATAGCCATGACAGAAACTGCAACCATTTCCCTGGTGTAGTCTCCATTTAAATGAGGAAACTGATAATACATAAGAGAACTAAATAAAATACACAGTATATTAATCAATTATAATTGCTAAGAAGACAAAAAACACGTGATGATGATACTGGATGGGGGTGGAGTTAACAGGTTAGTTGGGGTGGCCAAGAGACTTTCAGGAGAAGGTAACTTTCGCATAAAGAGAAGACCTATGAAAGTGAGTTGGCGAGCCATAGTGATGCTCTGAGATTATTTTCCTCTGAGAGACTAGCAAGTGCGAGTGTTTGAGGCAGAAGCCTGAGAGGTGGGTGGGAACTACAGGAAATCACAGTGCCTGGAGTAGAGTCAAGGAAAGAATGGCTGCGTGATCAGAGACGGAAGGAAAGCAGGCCATGCAGGCCTACGTTGTGAAGAATGTTTGCTTTTACTTTAAGTGATTTGAGAAGCATCTAAATGTTGTGGATATGATACCAATAGGATTTCCTAATAGAATATCTATGGAATATGAAAAAATGACAGAGGTCAAGAATGGATCCATATTTCAATATAAGACTCTAAGCAAATGGAAAGTGGAGTTGTCATTATCTGAAGTGAAGAATACTATAGGAGGAGTTGGTTTGAGGACAAATATCACATGAGGGAATCAATGTTGCACATGTTAAGTTTGAAATGCCTCTAACGTACCTACCTGGAGATTTAGGAAGCTCGATGCAGAAGTCTACAATTTAGAAGAGAAGTTTTGCTGATGAGAAAAGATTAGAAATCGTCAGCACTCGAACAGTATTTAGAAATTACAGTAATTATCCTGTGCTATTTTGCAAAATGGCAAATTAGCTTTATCATTTACTTAAATATTTTGCTTTATTAAAGAAAAGGTATAATAAGTAACATAAAAAACATACATCTGACACCTAGAATTGCCATTTTAAAGTTTTATTGTAATTGCTTCTGTATGTTTTTTAATAAAATTAATAAAGTGATAGGAATAAAGTAAAAGTTCCTCTGGTCTCATCACGAATGTTATGCCTATTTTTACTCCCAAAACTTTATTTCTTTCCATTGATTATTTTTTTAATTCCATCAACTATATATTGGTTGTCTAGCACCATTGCTTACCATTACTACTTCTGAATGCACTTTATTTCAAGAATTTCTAAACATCTTATTTACTGATAATCCCTCTCCAGTTTCATTTTTTGTACATAGGGAATTTGGATTTATATATTTAGTCTATTCATTTATTTTTATTAGTGTTGTCTAAAGAGAGATACAAAATAAGCACATACTTTAACTCTACTGTTTTAAATTTATCATTTCTTTTTCTTTTTATGTTTTTATTTATTATTGAGACAGAGAGAAACAGAGCATGAGTGGGAGAGGGCTAGAGAGAGAGGGAGACACAGGATCTGAAGACAGGCTCCAGGCTCTGAGCTGTCAGCACAGAGCCCGACACGGGGCTTGAACCCACAAACCATGAGATCATGACCTGAGCCGAAGTTGGCACTTAACTGACTGAGCCACCCAGGTGCCCCTAAATTTATCTTTTCTTAAAACAATTTTCCATTTAATCAGTTAATGTTATGTCAATCACAATGAAGTAAGAATATCTAAAGTATATGACCTCTGTATCCTGAGAGTTCATAATTTAATGGAGAAGAAATATATAAGCCAAAAGTGAAATGCTTATATATTTGGCCCTTCAATGACTCTGGTAGGCTTGGGGCACTGAACCTCACACAGTACCATATCCAGGTGTAATTTTTGACTCTCCAAAAACTTAACTACTAACAGGGTACTGTTGACTGGAAGCCTTACCAATAACACAAACAGTGGATTAATATGTATTTTGTATGTTATGTGCCTTATATACTGTATTATTGAAATAGAGTAACCAGGAGAAAATAAAATGTTATTAAGAAAGTCATAATAAAGAGAAAATACATTTACCATACTGTACTGTGTTTATTGAAAAAAATCTGAGTATAAGTGGACGCATGCAGTTCTAACCTATGTTGTTGAAGGGCCAACTGGACTATAAGACAGATACTGCAGAGAAAACTAATGCCGCTCGCTGCGACTTATGTTTGGATCTCTCATTCCTGTCTTACATTATAGAGAAACTATGGAGCTTAGTTATCTCTGATTCTTGAAATACTCCTGATTTCTGTAGGGAGAATCGGCTTCCTTTTCTTCTGAATATCTGTCTGAAAGCATTTACATTTTAAATCACTACACACTGCCAGGCAGCTATTTCTCATTTGTTTCCATTTTCCAAAACTGTGTTATCTCTTGTCCAAAGATGCCTTCTCTAGTGTTTCCTCTTTGGATTTTTATTTTATTCCTTCCTTTCAATTTGGAGCTTGGAGGATTTGAGGATGGGATGGAAATAAAGACAGGTGTAACTGGAAGTCTGTATTTTTAACAAAGGGCAAATCCAATCAGTATAACTGTTGGGTGTATTTAGATGGGCAAATTTTGACTTTTGTACCATCGCTTAATTTGAGCTTTTTTTTTTCTCCTCTAATAAACTTAACAATATTTAGAAAGAAGTTTTGAGTCAATTAAAAATATAAACTATTTATATTTTTAATATATTATTAATAATATTAACTATTATGTTGGGGCACCTGGGTAGCCCAGTCAGTTGAGTGTCCAACTTCAGCTCAGGTCATGATCTCATAGATCCTGAGTTTAAGCCCCACATCAGGCTCTGTGCTGACAACTCAGTCTTGGGCCTGCTTCAGATTCTGTGTCTCCCTCGCTCTCTGACCCTCCCCCACTCACACTTTGTCTCTCTCTCTCAAAAATAAATAAACATTTAAAAACTTTTATATATATATATATACATGTACATGTGATTATATACATATACACACTATGTCTACAATATACATGCCCAATTTCTTCAATCCTAGAAACTTGCCAATTTTTTTATTTTTATAGATAAAACACATGTATGCATAGCTTATATATAAACACATATATATGAAATATAGATACTTAGTACAATATACTTAATATTGTTTAATATAATAGCATTACTTTATATAATTACTGAAGAATCACTTTAGTTATGATAAGTAATCATTACTCAGCATAATGTCTGTATATTTGCATTTTTAAAATGTCTCCTCAACCAAGTTGTTAGTTTCAAAAAAGACTGCCCAGTTTGACTGCTTACAACATTTCTTCTTAAAGTAACGAACTGCAACAGCAAGCATAACTGTCAACAGGTTACATTAAAATGAGGAGACATAACAAAAAATAATATATAACAATGTAGATTTTAGGAGCATTTATACTTTCTTAATGATATTTACTTTCAGAAGTTGCTGTCTCAATCACAACCATTTTTGTATCCTTTCATTTTCTGGCTGAGGTAGAAGACCTCAAGCGTTGTTCTTGTTTTATCTAAGGCCACAGCGCCTTAGTATTTCAAGGAAAACATCTCCTTGCTCTTTATACTGGTGGCAGCTCAAATTTACTATTACATTTTTCAATTTAATTACTTATGCAATAGTTTTCCTGACTAACATAAATAATAGATACTCACACAAAACATTTTTCAAATACTCAAATATTTGAAATGGATCAGACTATTTACAATGTTCTAAATATTCATTTAAAATGCTTAATAATTTTAAGGATTTTAATAACAAGCAATAAATTTCACACCAATAAAAAATACAATAAGAGGACTTTAAAAAAAAAACTGAATGAATGGCAAATTCTGTTTACATTGCAGAGGAAAAAAATGCCTACCACTCACCTATTAAGATCTAACTTTTCTTAGTTGTATTTCTTAGTGGTATTCCTACTACTTCCCCAGATCATGCAACAAGAGTTTATATTCTTGAAATATGTCATATTTATTCTAGATTATAGATGACAGCAGTAAATAAGCAAATATGTTTGCTCTCATGAAGCTCTTATTCTAGTGTCAAATAATATTAATTTGATGTTTTAATTTGAAACAACATAAGTAGTAGACTACATTATCATTTTTTGATTATGTCAAACAATTTTCGTGTAAATCACCAAAATATCATTCAGTAGTTATTTATTAAACTCTAATGACTGAAATTTTAACAGAATATATTATGTTTAAATTTTACATTAAAGAGTGTGAAATAAATAGGTTAATTATTAAAAAATTATATTGATCACATAACCAAAAAAAAAAAAGCTTCATTACTATTGCATTGCTAAAGATGTTTTTGACATAGTAAAACTGAAGAAAAATTCTTTCATCATGAAGAGTGTATCATTGATTTCTTTTGTCAGCCTTTTTCAGTGCAAGTTTTCCCCAAACCTCCATAAAGCAATAATTGATATCAAAGGGATTCCTTTTGATGCCAAAAGTCAGCTATCAAACATATGGCTTTGCCATATAAATATGTAATTAACTTTTTTTCCCCATAGCATCAAGGAAAAACATAACAGTAGTTACTATATATTTTTGGACATTTAAAATTTCAAAACATTTTAAGAAAATGCAGCTGACAAATTATGCATCTCTTTTAGCAGGTCTTTTCATGTTCCAGTTATTTGGATTATGAAGAAAAACACTTCATTGTAAGAGCTTCCAATGTACTCAAGTGGAAATATATTGTAATGAGAAAGATAAGTCCATATGCTATAAATTGGCAACAGCTGTTCCACTTTCATCCTATGGGATGAGAGGAACAGAAACTGGAACACCTTGATGAATATTAAGATGCCAAGAAAGAGGATGCTGGCACAATAATTCTACAAAGTACCACATTCTTTGTGGTAATATCATTAAACCTAATGGCAGATACTCATCCACACATTACACTTATCTCAAAATTGAAAAATGTCAATCAGTCTAATAGTGCGTATGTATATATATATTAAAACAGCTTCAATTTCTTAGAGTTATTTTACTGAATTAGCCAGGTGTCCCACAACATTATAGATATAATCTTAGCAAGGGCATATGTGTAAAACTTAACATCAGCCAATAAAAAACTTTTTTATAAAGCTAAAATAGATTTTAGTTAGGGTCTTTATCATGTAATGTAATAGCTAAAATTATATACCTAATAAACAAGGTGCTTCAGGAAGTACAGAAAATTACATATTATGTTTTTTTTTATGAAGTAGTTTTGTGCTAAGTCTCAATTCAATTTGCATCTGCCTAACAGTACCTATGAAGCTGCTTTGGTGGTTAAAGGCACAAGATTTCAAGCCAGATGACAGGAACTAAATACAAATTTTACCATCAACTAGTTTTGTAACTTTGTGCAAGTAACTTAAACATTCTATGCCAAAGCTTAATCATCAATTCTATATATGATTGGAGATTTGCCATGCTAGGTGGCATTAACCTCATCTGGTACGTATGGGTGAATACTCTCTCTCTCTCTCCCTCTCTCTAAATATATACATACATATATTATATATCATATATACTTTATTGTCAAATTGGCTTACATACAACACCCAGTGCTCATTTTAACAAGTGCCCTCTCCATGCCCATCTCCCATTTTCCCCTTTCCGCCAACCCCCTCATCAACCCTCAGTTTGTTCTCTGTATTTAAAAGTCTCTTATGATTAGTCTCCCTCCCTCTCCATTTGTAACTATATTTTCCCCTTCCCTTCTTTCATGGTCTTCTGTTAAGTTTCTCAAGATCCACATACGAGTGAAAATATTCTATGATCCTGTCAATAGATGCAGAAAATCTATTTGACAAAATACACCATCCTTTCTTAATAAAAACCCTCCAGAAAGTCGGGATAGAAGGAACATACTTAAACATAAAAGCCATATATGAAAAGCCCACAGCTAATATCATCCTCAATGGGGAAAAACTGAGAGCTTTCTCCCTGAGATCAGGAACACAACAGGGGTGTCCACTCTCACCACTGGTGTTTAACATTGTTTTGGTAGTCCTAGTGTCACCAATCACACAACAAAATGAAGTAAAATACATTAGAATTGGCAAAGAAGTCAAACTCTCACTTTTGCCAGTGACATGATACTCTACATTGAAAACTTGAAAGACTTTACCAAAAGGCTGCTGAACAGATACATAAATTCAGGAAAGTCACAGGGTACAAAATCAATGTACAGAAATTAGTTGCATTTTTATACCCTAATAATGAAGCAAAAGAAAGAGAAATAAACTGATCCCATTTACAACTGCACCAAGAACCTTCAAATATCTAGGAATAAACCTAACCAAATATGTAAAGATCTGTATGCTGAAAATCATAGAAAGCTTATGAAGGAAATTGAAGAAGACATAAAGAAATGGAAAA
Organism: Suricata suricatta; assembly: GCF_006229205.1. Classification (NCBI taxonomy): domain Eukaryota; kingdom Metazoa; phylum Chordata; class Mammalia; order Carnivora; family Herpestidae; genus Suricata; species Suricata suricatta. Next base: position 44,375,444 of record NC_043704.1, read on the forward strand.
ACATTCTATGTTCATGGGTTGGAGGAATAAATATTGTTGAACGGCCAATACTACCCAAAGCAATCTACACATGCAATGCAATCCCAATCAAAATTGCACTGGCATTCTTCTCAAAGCTAGAACAATCCTAAAATTTGTGTGGAACCACAAAAGAATACTCAATATATATTAGCTATAATACTTCCAGCTGTAGGGGACATTGTGTGGATAAAAATTAAAATGATGATGTCTTTGCTAGAATTTATGAAAGCAGCTTATAAAAACCTTTAGTTGTAGATTTTGGAATTTTGGTAAGACAACTAGTTATCACGAAGTGTCTTAGGTTAGGAAACTGTTATAACTTGACTTGATGTTAGGAAATGAAATCAGTGATTTTATAAGAAAATCTGGGATTAAAATATAGCTAAAAGAGAATTATAACAAGACATCTGGAATTTGATTGCATGATATTAAATTAATTTAAGCCAATGGCAATAAGGACTTGCTTTAAGAAGAAAAGAGAAATGGAAAGACAGGCCAGGAGTTTGTTATGCACCAGGATGAGTAGGATTTGATGCTGGATATGAAAAGAATAGCCAAATATAAGGACTTTAAAATTTAGTAATAAGAAAAACAATAGAATCAGCAAATGCATAGGGGAAAAAACGGGCTACATAGAAAGAAATAACTTAAGGGCAGTTAGTTTTATGCATATAGTTCTCTAATGTGAAGATTCTAGGTAATATTTTTCTAGTGTGTATATCATCTAGATAATTTTAAAGTATTATATGAATGCATCTTTCTGGAAATAAAAAAGTTCAAAGAATTTTCTTATGAAGAATTTTTAGATTTTTTAAAATTTTTATTTATTTTATTTTATTAATGTTTTTTATTTATTTTTGAGAGACAGAGAGAGACAGTGTGAGCATGGAAGGGTCTGAGAGAGAGGAAGACACAGAATCTGAAGCAGGCTCCAGGCTATGAGTTGTCAGCCCAGAGCCCAATGCAGGGCTCAAATCCACGAACTGTGAGATCAGGACCTGAGCCAAAGTCCAATGCTCAACCAACTGAGCCACTCAGGGGCCCCCTTATGAGGCATTTTTAAATGATGTTAAAGTTAACTCTTCCAAATATCAGTATGATTAAAGTTATAGTAAAATACTCAATACCAATTTTAATTAAATAATAAATTATTTAACATTTTAGCTGTATTATTTTAACTGTAATTTTTGTGATGATTGAATCTTTCTAATTCTCTCAGCCATCATATAACCAAGCAAATATTATTTTAATTGTTTTTCCATCTCTACAAGTGATCCTTAACATATAGTACCAATTATGCCTATTGATTTAAATTTTATTTTTTTGTTAGTGTTTTAGCATTTATTTTTATTTTTGAGAGAGAGTGAGAGGAAGGGAGAGCATGAGTGGAAAAGGGGTAGAGAAAGAGAAGGAGACAGAATTTGAAGTAGACTCCAGGCTCTGAGCTGTCAGCACCAAGCCTGATGCAGGGCTCAAACTCACAAACCGCAAAATCATGACCTGGGCCCAAGTTGTATGCTTAACCAACTAAGTTATCCAGGTACCCCTATTGATCTAAATAAATAAAATTCATTTTATTATGAATATAGGCATTATTTATATATCATGTTATTTACATATATAAACACTTTTATTAATGCTCCGAAAGAATCCAAGCAGAGCTAGAGAGGAGATAAAACACGTTTACTTTTTAGCTTTAAATATTCCACTGTGTATCTTCTCTACTCATTCTAGTTACAAAGTAGTTGGATTAGGTATGAATAGTTTGACAAGTCTTTTTTATTTTAATTTATTTATTTTATTTTATTCTATAATTTTTTGATAAGACATTTTAGGGGATAAAAAAGAAGTTCAAACTGTATTGTCAGGGAAACCTTCAAGGAGAAGATTGAACTTACAGGCTTTCTTGTAAGAGGACATATTGGAGATGGATAAAGAGGAAAGAAATATTTAGACAGAGGAAATGTGTATATTTAAAAAAAGATGAGTATTTCCATCATTGTAGAACTATTACATAATAATATTGCTGGAATACAGTATTTAGGTGGGAAAATACTGGGGTATACAGTGAAAAAATGCATTGAATTAAGAACCTTGAATGATACTGTACCTATTATACTGTGTGCATCATTGTTATTCTTTGGGGAGTTTCCCAAGGATTAATCTAATTCTGCCATGGTCTGCATTCAGTGTAACTCTTAATGCACTCACATACACACAAGGTACCCCAAAACCCTCTCCTTGTTTCAGGAGAACTTACCGTAATCCAGAATTCTGGATCAATCGGTGTTTGACATATGAGGAATTGGTAGAGTGGAGGCAAAGTTCAGAAAGAACCCATCCTCTGAGTTCCTTCCATTCATCCCTTTAGTCTTCTGAAACTGATATCCTTGCCCCTCTCTTCTTTCTCTCAATCATTTCTGGTGTCCAGTTTGGTTTCTCTGACCCATTTATCTAGGAATATCTAATTCCATCCCCCAAAAGGAGAAAAATGATATCACTTGGAAGTATGTTATTTCTGGCACTAAAATTGATAGGTTCTTTGAATTCTCATTTTCTGAAAAATGCGAAATACCTTTTTGTCTAAAAGTGAGAAACAGTAAGAAAAGGGACATATACATTGAACTATACAATGAATACAGCAAGGATATAACCTCGTTGCAGTAGGATAAAATGATTAGACTTTATCATCTAGGTAAGGAATGCTTTTTGTCTTGGCTTATATAGTGTCCCAACCCCTGAGTGATGTCCTGAAAAATCCTGAGAACCTGTAAATATGTTACCTTATATGTCACTAAAAGACTTTGTAGATAGATATGATTAGGTTAAGGATACTGGGGAAAATTATCTAAGAATATTGATGTGGGCCCAATGTGGTCACAAAGCTCATTATAAGAGGATATAGAAAAGTCACAACTAGAGAAAAATTGCTCTGACAACAGAAGCAGAGGGGGAGAGAGAGAGGGGGGGGCGGGGGGGAGACTAGAAGATGCTATTTTAGTTCCTTTGAAGATAAAAGATGGAAGCACACACCAAGGAATGCAGGCAGCCTCTAGAAGCTAGAAAAGGCAATGGAACTTGTTCTTTCTTAAATCCTAGGGAAGAAATTCAATCTGATGACCATTTTAGACTTCTTCAGAACTATAAGAGAACTAGTGAGGGAGAACAGCTATAATTAGGTAGAGATTAAGATGCTGTTATGAAGTTATCAATAAGGGATTATGAAATCCTAGACTAAAGAGATGACAATGTAAATAGCAAGAAAGGGTTACTTAAGAGGAGAAAACTTTGGATGGAATGCAAATTATTTTTAGGGCCAAAGAAACAGAAATAGTTTAAAACATATCCTTAGTTTGGTTTTGAGCATGGCTAACCAGGATTACATAACTGAGAAATAGAAATTGCAAAAACAAATGTGATTTGGGGTTAAAATTGGTGAATTTACCTTTCCGCACAGATTTGCAATTAAGTGATCATTCATTTCTTTATGCATGTCATGTCAAATTGGGATAAAAAATAATAGTCAATACTATTTCAGATAATCATAAAATATTAACTTAAAGATGGTGTTTGAGTTTTATAAAAACTGCCCCAAGAATTCTCTGTATCTTCCAAACACCCTATACTCTGTATAAGTGCCGAAGAGAGGGATCCTTTCGTTTCACGTGGATTCTGTGGAAAGGAAGGAAGGTGTATAGTCCCCAAACATTTATAATATTTGTAAGACTGCAAGATAATTATCTACTGTATACCCATTTTGTCCATGGAGGTATAGGACTTGATTTAAATACCCTGATGTTCAGTTGAGTCCACGATGCCTTCCTTAACTACTTTCCAAGTGTATGTAAGTCTTCATTTAATGCATAATTAATAAAATGCTCCAATATAAAGGGGTACTGATTGGCCTAGTCAATGCAACTCTTGATCTTGGGGTTTGGGTTCGGACCTCACACTGGGTGTGGAAATTACTTAAAAATAAACATTTAAAAATCTCCATTATAAAAATAAATACAAAATTAACTACAAAATATATCTTTAAAAAGGAATATAAATAACATAATAATTTCTTACAAAACTAATGCCTTATTACAATCATGCATTTATAAGTGCACGAACTATAAAACATTTTTCTTTTATCAATATTACCTGCAAATGAAAATGCAAATACACCCAAACTTATCCAAATATCTGAATGTATGTTATTTATATTAAATCTCAAAATAACTTTGTCCTTGTGGTGTTTGTCAAAACACTAACAGTTTCAGCAATTATGACATCAGGATTCCTTCTCAATTACTCATCACATAATCATATAGTCTTTTCTGTCAGAAACATTAACACTAATACATATAATAGAGGTTTATTTTCAATATGTTTTAAAAGAATAACATTGAAAATAGTGGGATTGGGGCACCTGGGTGGCTCAGTCGGTTAAGTGTCAGGCTTCAGCTCTGGTCATGATCACGGTTCATGGGTTCGAGCCCCACCTCGGGCTCTGTGCTGACCGCTAGCTCAGAGCCTGAAGCCTGCTTCAGATTCGGTATCTCCCTCTCTCTCTGACCCTCCCCTCTCTGTCTCTCAAAAATAAATAAAGAAATGAAACATTAAAAAAAGAAAATAATGGTATTATAGCCTTGTAACTTTGAAAAATCAAATATGAAATTAATGTTTACTACTTTTATAAGGGATATATAGGCCTTATCAAAATGTTCATTAACTTTCTTTATTATCTTCTTTTATGAAACTGCTTAGCAATCCTTAATGCAGCTCACTTTCCACTAAAGTTATCCAGAAGTAAAGAGAAAATAACACACTAAAAATACTACTGAAAATTTTTATTGAAATATTAGCCAAATTTAAAGTGAGATTTCAAAGTAATTTTCATTGACTACTGATTTCTTATACACAGGCTTCTCCTCACCATAAAGAAATTATCAATAATAAAAAAAACTATCAATCTAACATTTGTTTTAAAACATTAAAAAAGAATTTGGAGAAACTGTATCAAGTTTTAGGTTTTTCTTTTCCTATGTTCTTCCTTATTTCCCTCCTCAGTGGGCCTCAATGCTTTCATGACCATTTTTTTTGCCCTCTATGAAGAACATACCAAAGTACCCACAGAGAAGAAATAAATTAGATCTTTAAATAAATTTTAGAAACATAATGGGACAACTAGATTTTTAAAAGCTAAATTTTTATTTATTTTTAAAATGTGGCCTGCAATCACTCTGGTAATCTGGAACAGAGACAGGATATTTAATGTTGGTGTAGGGTTCCTGCGACCTCATTCCCCTTAGATTAAGTGCCTAAGTGGATTACTCTCACTCATTAGCCACAAAAATACTTTTTTTTTTAAATTTTAGCAAACTGACCGTGACTTCCTTCCTTTCTATTCTTCTCTCTCTTTCTTTCCTTTTTCTTTCAAAAATATCTTTATTTCTTCAACAAAGCCCTCTGACTGTGACTCTCAGCTTGTAAAACCCACATGAACTGCAAGGATGAAACCCACAGCCCTCAGCATTGCCTGATTTACTTCCTCAAGGAATTACAACTATAAACCGAAGCTTGCTGCTCATCCGTTTCAGTGCCGACAGAGCTCAAGTTCAGGGTGGGAAGGCAATGAAATGCAGGGAGATGACAGACACTCGGGTACTCCTGAGATGCAGGAACACCAGCATTAAGGGAAGTAAAGTCAGTTTGGATAGGAGCTCAGAAGTTACAACCCAGATGTACTTACTGGACACAAGTCACCTCCTCACACTTCACAAACTGGGCTTCCTCCTCCTCTGCTCCAACATCAAACAGCGAGTTGTTTTTCCAAGATGCACTGCAGCCCAGGACCCCAGGAGCCTGTGCAATGCCCCCTGTCACATCTTAAATGCCACCTCACGAAGAATAGCAGTTGACAATAGAAATTAGACAGTGATCTGGAGTCAGGCTCATGCTGCACATCTGCACACTGCTTTTTATGAATCCTGCTCTCCCCTCTACTACACACGTGATAGCAACTCTGTACATGATTTTATATATAAAGAAAATACAGTGTGACCAAATAATTTGTACAAAGTATTCAAAAATCAAATAATATAATGCACCAAGCACCAAGTTATTAAGAGCCTTAAAAGGCATCTTGAATCAACAAAGCATAGGTTGCTGTCCTTAAATGACAGAGCAGACAACTGGATTTAGTCTAAGTCTCTTACATACATGTGCAGCTACCTTGCTTTCAAGTCTATGTCAGTATTTTTCCATATGGCAGAGGATTAAACCACATCTCTTTATGATCACTGTTGCTCAGAGTTATTTCTGATATATGCAGGCAAAATTAATACTAACTAATATGGATAGAAGTAGCATTATTTTCTATTTGACTTCTTGACCACAAAACTTTAAAACAATTTTATTGGGGAGCCTGGGTGGCTCAGTTGGTTAAGCCTCTGACTTCGGCTCAGGTCAGAACTGTCAGATCTCACATTCGTGGGTTCGAGCCCCGCATCAGGCTCTGTGCTGACAGCTAGCTCAGAGCCTGGAACCTGCTTCCAGTTCTGTGTCTTCTCTCTCTGCCCCTCCCCCTCTAATGCTTTGTTTCTCTCAGTATCAAAAATAAATAAAACATTTTTAAAAAATAAAAAATAAAAACAATTTTATTTACATTACTTCATAATATCATAAAGTATACATAACATAAATATACATAAAAACAAACACAAAAGGTATTTCTACAAATGAAAATCATTGTACATCAGCGGCTAAATATCAATATCATGATGCTAATAAAAAAAATTATATGAATAGTTTATTTTCAAAAACTAAATGACATTGCATATAGAAAGTATAAAAAGATCATTTAATATACTAGTATTTAAAACAATATACAATAATGTAAGTCAAATATATCACAAAATTGAAAGGAATAATAAATTTAAAAATTTTTAAAATTGAATTGAGGCAGTGCATACCATGTTTTGGAACTGATCAACCATCACTAATGATTGGAATGTGATCAGTAAAGTATTTTGCAAGGAGACTTTGGTAATAGATTTTGAAACATTCAAATATGGATAATATTTGAACCAGCAATTCGTTTCATAATTTATGTTTTATGTAATATTTTCATAATTATACAATTTCTTTTTCTTTTTGGTGTTTCAAATTCTCCAAGATGTGTATTGTACAAGTGTAACTCAAAGACCAAAATTTCCTTCATCTACAATCCAATAATTTGTCAAAAGACTTTTCTTTTGGACAAACTCAATTGATCTCCCATTTTTAAAAGCAATACTTGCTTTCATCACTCTATCAGATATGCTTTGTGTTGTTTTGTGTCCTTGTTCAGATGTGTATACATCTGAATCTTTATCGAAAATTGAACAAATACCTCTTTAGCTTTCCTAGCATCTTTGCTTTTCATAATAGTAGGGCTTACAAATCAAACGTATATCAGAGTTAGAAGAATCATGTTAATGATAAGTTACAGAGACAATGAAATTCCAAATAACGAGTATATTTTCTTAACTCTCTCAACTTTATCCCTCTCCCATACTTGGAAAGTAGTCATATAAGTAACTCTTTGATAGAGAAAAGAGTAAAATAAGTTGACTATATATACCATGCTTTTACTGGAAGCCCACCCATTACACATTACTTCATCTGGGACATAAACATAGACCAGAAAAGCATAGGCCCTGGATTCACTGGAGAGTGAACCCCAGCTTTCCCTCTTGCCACAGTGGCTTACAGATCACTTTTTTCTGAAGAGTTCCTCAATATTGAAATGAAATGTTCATAATATCATTGTGTGCTCTTTATTAGTAAACTTAAGTCCAATAAGCACACTGTATTGATAAATATTGTATTAATAAAAATATATTGGGGGCGCCTGAGTGGCTCAGTCAGTTAAGTGCCTGACTTCAGCTCAGGTCATGATCTCACAGTTTGTGAGTTCAAGCCCCACATCGGGGTCTGTGCTGACAGCTCAGAGCCTGGATCCTGCTTTGGATTCTGTGTCTCCCCCTCTCTCTGGCCCTCCCAGGCTCATGTTCAGTCTCTTCTCTCTCTGAAATGAAATAAACAATAAGAAGATATATTGATAACTTGTATTTCTTCTATCTATAAAACCTATAAAAATAGAAAAACTATGAAGAAAACCAAGTTTCTGCATATTAGAGATGTTAAATATTATCTCTTTTACAGTAATAAACCCACCAAAAGTGTCCTTCCACATAAAAATGGATAGAATTATTGTTTAATAATACTGTATGATAAGGAAGCAATGCTTAGATGCATACATAAATATTTTCATTTATTGTGAAAACATGTGGAATATATGCTTTCAATTTAGACTCCTTCAAATTAAAGACAAGAAAGCAGTCACAGAATACCACTGCATCATTTATATTGCCCTGCTTGCTAACAGATCATTTCAGGGTGTTTCCTTTTTTAAAAATCACTAGTCAAAATATATCTTTTTTTCCAAGATAGAAAAATGTGCTTGTGTTCTATTTATACTCACCAACTTCTCTAACAAAATTGAAAGTAGCCAATGTTCATTTAAAGGATAATAAATAAAAGAAGCATATATTTTAACTTTGAGAGAATACAAAATGGGTAAAAAGAAATTGGGTTTCAATGCAAATACAAACACAATGTATTTGATGCCTAAAAAAGTAGCATATTGCAATGTTAAAAGTATATAGCTTCCTCCATCTTAGGCTTTCACAAAAACTGTGGATACAGATCTGTCACTCTTCTTGACACAGCACTGACAACAGGCCTATCCCACAGAATGATGAAAACCTAATGCAATAAGAATTTCTAATCTTTGCGATCACATATTCTTTCCTTGAAGGTCTGCCAGGAAGTGTTTCCTCCGAGAACAATGCTCAAACTTTTCATTACGAAACTCAAATCCACTTAAAGTCACAGAATTTAGATATCCACATTTGCATTAAACTTGAAAGATTGGAGTTGAATTCATATGGGAAGGTCTCTGAATGTTACGAAGATATTATAAACTCTTTTTTTTTCTGTCTTGAAAATTAAATGCTCCATGGATGGAGATCATTGGTTTTGTATCAAGTTTGATTTAGAGTTCCCATTTCTTCTGGGATCCTGTGCTTTTACAGAATGTCATGAATACCTGAGTAGAAGGCAAGAATACAGACAGGAGTACTTGCTTAGGGCTGATGGTTGACAGGGAAAAATGTGCTTGAGTGTGTGTGTACCTGTGTTCGTGTGAATGTGTGTATGTCTATATACCTGTCATCCTGTAGAAATTGATTTGCCCACTATATTATTAGATGATGACATAGAAGATTTATTGTTCTCTTTGGGATCACTTGAGTGTGCTCAGGGACAGTGTTGAATTCTTTAAAAACTCTTTAAAACAAATTGAACTAAACTCATTTTAACATGTTTCTGCCTACCTTGAAAATCATAATAGAAAGTGATTTCTAGGAAGTTACCATTTTTTAAAAAAGCCTCTTTTGTAAGAATTTAACATTGCAAATGAAAAACTAAAACCTAATTCTATTTCCTCAAAGAATCACTCAGTTTTTTATTTAACATTCCAGAACAAAATTTTAGGTCAAGGTTCATCACAAGTTTTCTGTAAAATCTCAAATAAAAAATATTTTTATGCTTTGTGGGCCAGAGGTCTCAGTTCTACCTACCCAAATATGCAACAAAACAACATGGTTATATAAAACTTTATTTATAAAACAGAAAGTCAGCAATATCTGGCCTGTGGGCTATAGTTTGTCCAACTTTGTCTTCAAGTATGAGTATATGTAAGTTACAGGAAAATTTAAGGTATGAAATCTAAATATTTACTATAATAATAAAGTATGCATGTATAATAAATCTATTCTTATTAATGATTGTATCTTCATATGGAAGATTGTTAAACTGAAAATGACTCATTAGTATTTTTGACATCCATTAGGAACCTCTATTTATAACAATATTTCTATTTCATTTTTCAGAAAAAGAAAAAAGAACAAAATGGCATGGATAGAGCCAGAGTGTATTATGCTAAGCAAAAAAAGTCAGTCAGAGAAAGACAAATATCATATGATTTTACTCGTATGTGGAATTTAAGAAACAAAGTAGAGGAATGCAAGGGAAAGAAAAAAGAGAGAAGTGGTTTTGACTACCACATACTAAAAGTGAGGAATTTAAAAGAAGAAAAATGGCCATATCATGTACAGACAAAATTGAATACTGTTTACATATACTCACTCTCCACTTTGTCCTCTTTAGTGAGTGACATTCTGGGTTTCCCACAATTTTATAGGTACCTAACTTTCTTTTTCTTCTTAATTTTTTTATGTTTATTTATTATTGATACAGAGAGAAACAATGAGTTGGGGAGGGGCAGAGGGATAGGGAGACACAGAATCCAAAACAGGCTCCAGGCTCTGAGCTGTCAGCACAGAGCCCGACGTGGGGCTCTAACCCACGAACCGTGAGATCATGACCTGAGCCAAAGCCGGATGCTTAACCCACTGAACCACCCAGGCGCCCCAGTACCTAATCTTTTCTTAAATCATTTCCTACCATTAATATTAAGAATGGTTTCTGTCTCCAGCACTGAATGCTGACCTTTGTTATGCCATCACAACACATTTTCAAAACTACCACCTGTGGTAAATTAAAAAGAAACTCCATGTCAACAGACACTGTCATAGTAGCAGAACTGGTTAGGAAGAGTGAATATTGATTAGACTCGATGTTGAATGCAGGTTTCAGCAAAACCTGACAAGAAAAGGCAAAGATGGAATAATTTTAAGCAACTGAAGAACAGTCTTTGCAGGACATGAGTTTTAAGGCTCTCTCTAACATCTCCCTTTAAGATATTTTGGCCAGAAAAGTAGGAAAAATCAGTTAAATTTAAAAAATTTTAATGTTTATTTATTTTGAGAGAGAGAGAGATGATTGGGAGCCGGGAAGAGGTAGAAAGATACAGAAACATAGAATCCAAAGCAGGTTCCAGGCTCTGAGCTATCAGCCCAGAGCTGGACATGGGACTCGAACTCATGAACCATGAGATCATGACCTGAGCTGAGGTCGGACACTTAACCGACTGAGCCACCAAAGCGCCCCAAGATCAGTTAAATTTAAGGCGTTTCTTTTGAAATCAAGCTAATTGTATCAGATGACTTGAATGTAGCTACAATTAAGTGGGAAGAAGGTGCTAAACTGAATACTGGGATTAGTAAGTAAATGACAGGCTGTTAATTTAAGAACTGTATCAAACAAGGCCTTGTGGTTACTTTCAAGCAGAAATAACTGAATGCGAAGAGATCAAAAAGCTAAAATGATTCCAAGGGAACTTGAATCAACACTGTGGCCTATAATGTCTCTAACTTTGGTGTGTGTTGAATAGTTAACTACAAGTGGAATTGAATTACCAGGTCATATTGTTAATATACAATTAATTTTTAATTAACTGTCAAGTTTTTTTTCATTTTATACTTCACTCAGTCAATTATGAGAGTTCTACTTGTTCTGAAGACTCCCATACAATTGTTATTGTTAGTCTTTTCCATTTTTGCTTTAAGTATGTGTGTGCTGGAGTGCCTGGGTGGCTCAGTCCATTAAGCATCCAACTTCAGCTCAGGTCATGACCTTGAATTCTATGAGTTTGAGCCCCGCATGGGGCTCTGTGCTGACAGCTCAGAGCCTGGAACCTACTCCAGATTCTGTATCTCCCTCTATTTCTGCCCTTTCCCCACTCACACTCTGTCTGTCTGTCTGTCTCTCTCTCTCTCAAAAATAAACATTTAAAAATTTAAGAAAAAAAAAGAAGTATGTATGTGCTTATTTCATTATGAAGCTTTTCTTTTAAAAATATATAGGCTATAATGTATGTAAAACAGCAGCATGTGTTCTAAATATATTATACTTTTGAGAAATCAACTTTATTGAGGCATTTTCTATAATACAACGCATATATGTTTAGTCTAAATGTGAATGAGTTTCGATAAATGGAAGACGCCATGAAACCACTACTGTCAAGATTATCAGGCATCTCCACACCGCCAGCACTTTTCTTATCCCTTTTGCTCACTAACCTTTCATCCCTGTCCACAAAATCATGGTCCCTCATGCTTCTTTTGGAAATGTTACAGCACCTTCTGGAAGTTGTTATTGTTTTAATTTTAGCTATCATGGTTAGATATATGTGCCATTCTTAGGTAAGTTTTGTGTTATTGTGAAGTTAGGGTCACAATTTATTTTCTTCCCTCTGGATATCTACATTCATGCACCATCTACTGAATAGACTATGCTTTTTCCCCAGAATTTTATCAACACTCAGTTGTGTGGGTTTATTTCTTGACTCCCATTCTCTTCAAATCTTTGGATTCTTTGTCATTACACCAATACCACATGGTCATGAATATTTAAATGTTATAATAATACTGACATCAAGTAATGTGAAACTCATATTTGTGTTGGAAGTGGTGGGTTCCTTCTTAGTCTAAAATTCTATGATTTTACCAAATAATTCACTAATTCAACTAATAATTATGGAATTATTATTTTATTAGCTACTTTGTTTCACACTGAGGATAAAAAGGAGTGTTTACTTGTCAAGACCTTATATTCTAAATGTAATCTGAGCTAGAAACTGTTAAAAAGGAAATATATATCAAAAACAACAAAAACAGAAAATATAGGAATTAAATTTATCTGAAGAGGACAGAAATTCTCACAAGACTAATTACACCTCTAGTGGGATTCTCCGTTCTCTTCCTGTCACAGGGCAATTCAAAGGCACAATACCATAATCATGTGCCAAGAGACCACAGAGCAAACACATTTGTTTCAATATGCCAAATAAGATTACTGCAGGTATAATTTAAGTCAGTAGTGGGCCAGTGAAGAATAATGACCTACAAAAAAATCTATGTAGTAAAAATTCATAAACGTTAATGTGCTAGTGGATAAATGTGTTACAATGGTGAAGGAGAGTGGTGCGGGGGACCAGCCCACGCACCAGAGTCCAAGGGTCCCTGAGTAGGGGGTTGGTGTCGGCGAAATATCTATAAGAAAGAACACAGACAACATGAATGGTGGAAGAGACCACACTTTACTGTGAAACTTGGTGTCTTATATACCATAGGTGATTACATCATTTCTAATGATTAAATTATTATTTCCATGGTAGCAAAAACAGAAAATCAAAACAGAAACGAGGCACAGTACAGAAGATCAAAAAACATAATTCATCACTCAAAATATATCAGCAGGGGTTTGTTTTATGTACATAGTGATATTATTAACCAAAGCTTATGACAAGGCTATTTTTTCTTAAAGGCTTAAACAATAGTCTGTGAGTAAGGTGCCCCTAACTAGGGAGGAAGTTTCAATCAGAAAATCTGCCCAGTTACTGAAACCATGATTACCAAGTGGCATGATTAATAGGAGAACTAACCCCAGTCTCTGATCCACTTAGGTCAAGCAGTCAAGCGCACACATTTTCAAGTAGGGGAAGCAGGGTCCCAAAGGCCACACAGC
>NC_043704.1:44389085-44406733 GCF_006229205.1 Suricata suricatta
TTAAACAATAGTCTGTGAGTAAGGTGCCCCTAACTAGGGAGGAAGTTTCAATCAGAAAATCTGCCCAGTTACTGAAACCATGATTACCAAGTGGCATGATTAATAGGAGAACTAACCCCAGTCTCTGATCCACTTAGGTCAAGCAGTCAAGCGCACACATTTTCAAGTAGGGGAAGCAGGGTCCCAAAGGCCACACAGCGCTTCTGGCTGGATGGGCCCCAACAGAGTGGTTGTCGGAGAACTGGCGGATCGTAACTGGAGTGACTAAATGGACCGGGTTATCTTAAACTTAGTTTTTAATGTAAGAAGAAGGAGACACAAGTAGTTGATAATTTAGAACATCAGACAGCTTAGGTTCTTACAGGTATTTATAGAAAGGCCATTGGGTCATTATAATTACATGTTTGGGAAAGATAAGCAGCCTTTTAAATACCAGTGAGGCATTCCTAATCACATACTCCAGAAATTATCTCATTAAACAAGTGAACTGGATCATAAATGCATTATGTCCATATTGAAATCACAGTCTTTGAAAGACTTATGTGAACAGTCAGAATAGTACTCCACAATTCTATCATTTATATATTATTATTATTTAATTTGAATGCATATTTTGAAGTTAAGTTATTCCTGAATATTCTGAGGTATATACTTCCTCAAAATTGATTCAGTTATAAGAATCATATAAAATGGAAAACAGTTTCATGGTTCTTCACAACATCTACCCCAAGGTCAACTTTTTCATCATTTATAATTATTATTTCAGGGATTCAGTTAAGTAATTGCTTGAATACACGCATGAATAAAGAATAACGTTAAACTATTTTAGTCCTTTGAAGGTGTCCATCTGCCCAATACTTATGAATAAATGGAATAGTTTCTTAGTAAAACAAGTATGTAATTCAGGACCCTTGATTTTCAAAAAGCAACATTATTTATTTTTCAACAACCTGTTACTCAGAAAATACAAACATCACTTTAATGAGTAACACTGAATAACTTTGTATTTGATAATCTAGAAGCAACAAGTATGAATTATCTGCCATGAACTTATTCTGAATGCTTTAGAAGATATAAAAAAACTGTAACGGTCAATTTCCAGTTGTTTTAAACAATGTACCTAAATCAATCTATATAATCTGCTGTATAACTATGTTATTTCACCATTTTACCTTCTCCATCCTTGATATTCGAATCCATTATTGTGCTGGTTTTATTAATAATAAAAATTACAAATACTTAATTTAAAATTAATGATGTGCCAGGTGTTTGGCTCAACCAATGCATTAATTAACTCATGACTCTCCAAAATGGGTTTTTTTCTCTCTAGAGGTATGGAAAGATTTCATAAGAAAGTGTGTCTTGAATAATTTGAAAGAATTCAATTCCTGGCACACAACCTTTAAACATAATAGCCTCTAAACTTCTATTTCTTCACGTGTCTATGTTGATGCTCATTCCCCTATCCTGTTTGTTCTTTCATAATGGATTTCCCCCTACCTTCATGTTTGGTAGAAAAAGCAGAATTTGCCACATACTGTTAATCCTACAATGGATCACAAACAGAATATTTCAAAAAACTTGTCTTTATATTAAGAAATTATAATATGAATAGAAAACTACTGATTAAAATAAGTTTCCAAATAAGATGATGTGTATTTATTGTTTTCAGGATATTTTGAAGGAAGACCTAAGAAATTGTCAGCTAATAAGTTATTAAAAATGATAATTGAGCACTGGAAAGAGCATTCCTTTCACTCAACAAAATTATATTTTTTAGATACTCAACAAAATCATGTTTTCCTTAACTCAGAGAGTAAAAATCTTGGGAAGCAATCTAACCAGAAATTGAAATAAAGGCACATCTTGTCAAAAAGAGGTAGAAAGCAAGTATTTACTCGTGTGGTAGAGCATTGGAGGAAGAGAAGTCAGGCACCATAAAAGCTGTTAAGAATAACGCAGTTAAAATTGTTACTATCCCTTTATCTGATATGTCATTTGCAACTATCTTTTCCCATTCTGTCAGTTGCCTATGAGTTTTCTTGATTGTTGCCTTTGCAGTGCAGAAGCTTTTTATCTTGATGAGGTCCCAAGAGTTCAGTTTTGCTTTCATTTCCCTTGCCTTTGGGGATGTGTCGAGTAGGAAATTGCTGCGGTTGAGGTCTAGGAGGTTTTTTCCTACTTTCCCCTTGAGGGTTTTGATGGTTTCCTGTCTCACATTAACTCAGCCATTTTGAATTAATTTTTGTGTATGGTGTAAGAAAGTGGTTTAGTTTCATTCTTCTGCATGTTCTCTCAGCACCACCTGCTAAAGAGGCAGTCTTTTTTCCATCAGATACTCTTTTCTACTTTGTCAAAAAGTAATTGGCCATACATTTGTGGGCCCAGTTCTGGGTTCTCTATTCTATTCCATTGGTCTATGTGTCTGCTGCTCTGGAAAACAGTGTGGAGGTTCCTCAAAAAACTATCCATAGAACTCCCTTATGACCCAGCAATAGCACTGCTAGGGATTTACCCAAGAGATACAGCAGTGCTGATGCACATGTACCCCAATGCTCATAGCAGCACTGTCAACAATAGCCAAAATACGGAAAAAGCCTAAATGTCCATCACCTGATGAGTGGATGAAGAAGATGTGGTATATATACACAATGGATCATTACATGGCAATAAGAAAGAATGAAATATGGCCATTTGTAAGAAAGTGGATGGACCTTGAAAGTGTCATGCTAAGCGAAATAAGTCAGACAGAGAAGGACAGATACCATATGTTTGCACTCATAGGTCTAACAGGAAAACAGGAGAAACTTAATGGAGGACCAGGGGGAAGGGAAGAGGGAAAGAGAGTTGGGGAGAGAGAGGGACACAAAACCTGAGAGACTATTGAATACTGAAAATGAACTGAGGGTTGAAGGGGAAGGGGAGGGGGAGAGGGGAAAAGAGGTGGTGGTGATGGAGGAGGGCACTTGTGGGGAAGAGCACTGGGTGTTGTATGGAAACCAATTTGACAATAAACTATTAAAAATAAATAAATAAATAAATAAATAAAATCACAAAAAAATAATAAAATTGTTAACATGGTGCTAAAGGCTGAATGCAGACTAGCATAAGACTAAAGAAACCTTTGGAGCAAGGACAAAAGGGAAGGAAATTCACATCCACTCACAGGATCTAGTCCACAAACCTCACCACTTGCCAGAAAAACAAGAAGGAGAAATTCTCCCTCTTGGTATGGACCCGGGAGAGAAGGGCATCAGAGACTCAAAGGGAGAAAACAACCTCCACCCTGTATCCTTCACCCATATCTTCCCTAAAGAGCCTTAACGCACTAGGCAGCAAACTCTGTCACCCTAAAGGCAGAGCGGAAAGGTCTCTTTGATGGACAGAAGAATCATATAAAAAACTTCTACTCCTTGGAAAGGGCAGGAAATGCTCTTTGGACCAGAAAAATTGGAATATTCAATCATCATGTAGATCCAGGGTAAATTAAAGCCCTTTTCCAAGACTCAAGAGATATGGGCTCTAAGTACAATTTAGGCTTAACGAAACAGAAAACACTGTTTCTCTCACCTTTCCCCAAAACGCTTAGCAAGCACCAAGAAACATACAACAGTCTACCATTAGTGGGAAGACAAGAGAAGGAAGAAAGAATCTCTCTAAAGAGTAAGCTTATGGGGCACCTGGGTGGCTCAGTCGGTTAAGCATCCAACTTCGGCTCAGGTCATGATCTTACAGTTCATGGGTTCGAGCCCCATGTCAGGCTCTGTGCTGACAGCTAGCTCAGAGCCTGGAGCCTGCTTCGGATTCTATGTCTCCCTCTCTCTCTGACACTCCCTTGCTCACACTGTCTCTCTCTCTCTCTGTCTCAAAAATAACTAAAAACATTTTAAAAAGCTTAAGCTTATAAGGAAAGCCTAAAGCAAATGACAAAATGGGAAAATTAAGTAAAACTCTCAAGCAATGAACCCCCAAACAAAACACAAAGTAAAGCTAGAAGATTTGATTTAGTGGTATACTAAGGATAATCATAGAAACAACGAAATCCATATCCAGAAAACCTCTCTTATGGTATTCTCTGTCTAAAGTGTCACTTAATGGTTAAGGGGTGCCTGAGTGGCTCAGTTGGTTAAGTATCCAACTTCAACTCAGATAATGATCTTGCGGTCTGTCAGTTCCAGCCCCACATCTGGCTCTGTGCTGACAGCTCAGAGCCTGAAACCTGCTTCCAACTTTCTCTCTCTCTCTCCCCTGCTCATGCACTGTCTTTCAAATATAAATAAACATTAAGAAAATTTTTAAAAAATAATGTGTCACTTAATGGTTGAGTCTGGATACCCAGGATATTAATGATCTATTAACAAGGAACTGGAATTGAGAGAGGCTTTAGGAGTCCTTCAGGAAAATGGATCAAATCCAATAGGCAGCATGGCTATATGCTTTAGCCAGTTCATGAGAAATTCTAGTCAGCTAGTAAATTCGGAGTGGCTAAGGAGC
The DNA here is from genome assembly GCF_006229205.1 of Suricata suricatta. Classification (NCBI taxonomy): domain Eukaryota; kingdom Metazoa; phylum Chordata; class Mammalia; order Carnivora; family Herpestidae; genus Suricata; species Suricata suricatta. Next base: position 44,393,580 of record NC_043704.1, read on the forward strand.
AAACATGATATTAAGAATAGAAGCCTTATGCATAAAAAGATTTAAAATGTTCTCAAATCATCTTTATAGAAGAAAAATAAGAAAATTAACAAGGACACCTGGTGACTCAGTCAGCCAAGTGCCCAACTCTTGATTTTGTCTCAGGACATGGTATCACAGTTACTGAGTTTGAGCCCCACATCAGGCCCTGTGCTAACAGTGTGGAGCCTGCTTGGAATTCTCTTTCTCCCTCTCTCTCTATCCCTCCTGAGTGTTCTTATTCTCTAAATATATACATACATATATACGTAAACAAACTTAAAAGAAGAAAATAAATAACATACAGGTCAAACCATAATTATCTATGACCCTGTCCTAAGGCTGTTTCCTTTTGAAGACCTTCTCCTTTCAAGGGATGGGATTAAGAACCTCTGCTTAGGTTCTAGAAGTAGGAACAATTTCGCAGTACTCTGAGTATTATTTATGTCTCATTATTTGGGAGAGATGAATCCAAGAACAAACTCCTTCAGGTTTATCACTGTCCCATTACTATCAGTATATGACAGAGTTCCTTCAACTAAGATCTGAAAATGTTCACTCTCTGATGTTTCTTCCAAAAGACCAGGTCAAGGTTTTAGGCCATTGACAATTGGTTAGAATGTTGAAGAAATATCACTGGTATATGTTGAAAAGAAGTCAAGGTGTTTTGCATGACTCCTATACAATATTTGGCTATGTCTACTTGTGAAGAGGATAGAGTCAGAAGTGATATTCATTCAGAGAGCCTGGGTGGCTCAGTCAGTTAAGCATCTGACTTCAGCCCAGGTCATGGTCTTACAGTTCTGGTTTAAGACCTGTGTTGGGCTCTGTGCTAACAGCTCAGAGCCTGGAGCCTGCTTCTAATTCTGTGTCTCCCTTTCTCTCTACCACTCCCCCTCCCTGTTTCTGTCTCTGTCTCTGTCTCTCTCTCCATCTCTGTCTCTGTCTTTCTCTTTCTCAAAAATAAACACTAAAAAATAAAAAAAATTTCAAAAGAAGTGATATTCCTAGATGCATACATCAATCTGTCACTAACTCAGAGGGGAAAAGTAGAGGAATCCAAGAAGACTTGAATCTCATTGTTATTAAGTCACTGAGTACAACATATTAAATTAGAACTCAATAATAGAAAGATATTTAAAAGCCTCATATATTTGGGGAGAGAAACAATATATTTCTAAATACTTTGTTGATCAAAGAGGAAATAGAAAAGTGGTTATATTTGAATTATATAAAAATACAAGTGCAGTGTATTAAAATTTGTGTTGTGACATTAAATGGCAGCAGTAAATACTTACTTAGAAGAAATAGTAATGCCTTACTTAGAAAGTCATATTAATGATCTAAGCTTATTTAAAATCTAGAAGAAAACAGGAGCAACTTAATCCCAAATCAACCAGAAGAAATAAATACTAAGGAACAATGTATTAATGAAATTGAAAACTAAAAAAAAAATAATACCAGAGAAACTCCTGTATAATCAATAAACCAAAACTGGTCCTTTGAAAAAAATCATCAAAATTGATCAATTCTCATAGTGAATAGAAAAACATACACACACAAATTATAAATATTAGGAAGGAAAGAGGAGAAACCATACCATACTATTAAAAGGATGATATGGAAATATTATAAATTTATGCCCATAAATATTAACTTTAAGATGAGATACTATACTTATTAAAAATCCAAACTACTAACCATCATTTAAGAAAGAGTAATAATATGAATAGTTTTATATTTTTAAAAAAATATTGTACATGCAGCCCACAATAGGAAAACACTTGGATCTTCTGGTCAATTTTACCAAATTATTTTATTTTACTTTATTTATTGATTAACTTTTTATTTAAATTCTAGTTAATTAACATACAATATTATATTAGTTTCAGGTGTACAATATAGTGATTCAACACTTTCATACAACACTTAGTGCTCACCATAAGTGCATTCCTTAATCCCTATCATCTATTTGACCTGTGCCCCCACCTACTTCCCTTCTGGTAAACATCAGTTTTTTTCTCTATAGTTCAAAGTCTGTTTCTTGGCTTGCTTCTCTCTTTTTTCTTTCCTTTTTCGTTTTTGTTTTTTTTTCCTTAAATTTCACATATAAGTGAAATCCTATGGTATTTTTCTTTCACTGACATGTTCGCCTAGCATAATGCTCCCTAGCTCCATCCACATCATTACAAATGACACGACTTCATTCTTTTTATAGCTGAGTAATATTCCACTTTGTGTGTGTGTGTGTGTGTGTGTGTGTGTGTGTGTGTAGATAGGTAGATAGGTGATAGATAGATGTAAAAAGATAGATAAATAGATGATAGGTAGGTAGATAGATACACATACACACCACTTTTTTATCCATTCATCAGCTGATGGACACTTGTGCTGTTTTCATAGTCTTGCTATTATAGATAATGCTGCTATAGACATTGGGGAGCATATATTTCTCTGAATTAGTAATTTTGTATTCTTTGAGTGAATACTTAGTAGTGCCATTGCTGGATTGTAGGGTAGTTCACTATTTAACTTTTTGAGTAACCTCCATATTGTTTTCTGAGCGGCTGCACCATTTTGCATTCCCACTAACGGTAAAGAGTATCCCCTTCTCTCCTTGCCAACACTTGTTGTTTCTTGTGTTGCTGGTTTTAACCATTCTTACAAGTGTCAGACGATACCTCATTGTAGTTTTGATTTGTATTTCTCTGATAATGAGTGATGTTTAGCATCTTTTCATATGTCTGTTGGCCATCTATATGTCTTCTTTGGAAAAATGTCCATTCATGTCTTCTGCCATTTTTTAATTGAATTTTACCAAACATTTAAAAAAGAAACAGTACCAATTCTGGAAAAGTACAAACTTTTCCAGAAAACGAAAGAGGTAAAAATATTTTTCAAATTATTTCAGCATACTACTGTTTGCTTAATTCAAAACTCAAATACCAAATGAGAAAAAAATATTAGATAACTTTCTCATGAAAACACAATACATTTCTTTACTAAAATACAATACATAAAACATAAAATCCAGCAATATATAAAATTACAATCCAATCCATAATAACCAATTTTAGTTTATCCCAGAAATATAAGACTGGTTCAATATTTGAAAATGAATTCACCATATTAACAGACAAAAATGAAAACCCATATCCTAATAGATACATCAAAGCTCTCTGAGGATACTAAACATTTATCCAAGATAAACAGTGTAAGCAAAGGAATAGAAGAGAATATCCTCACCTGATGAACAGTATAAAAACAATCACACACACACACACACACACACACACACACACACACACACACCAAATTACAGTGAGCATCATAACCAATGGCAAAAAACTAATTGATTTTTCTCAAAGCTTAGAACAAGGTGAGGATATATACTCTTCAATATTATATTGTAGGTCCTTATTTGTGCATTCAATCAGGAAACATAAATACAAGATGTACATACTGGAAAGAAAAAAAAACTTCTATTCACAGATAGCATGCTTATCTATGTATAAAATGACAGAATCTACAAAAAAAAGTTATTCGAACTAAGAGTAAATTTAATAATGTCACAGCATGCAAGGTCATTATATCAAAATTAATTATATTTTAAACACTGACTGATTGAAATTTAAAAATTTTAAAGTACCATTTTGATCTTTATCAAAAAATATGAAATAGTTATAAGTCTATTAAGATATGTAAAGGACCTGTATGCTGAAAAGACAAAATACTGATGAAAAACTCAAGAAACCTAGATAAATAAATATATGTATGTACTGTGTTCATGGAGTGAAATTTTCTGTAGTGTGAAAATGGAAAATTTCACCAATCAGAACTATGGAAATATTAAAATCCCAATAAAAATCTAGGCTGAAAAAATAAAAAATAAAAAAAATCTGAATTTCTTTTCCTTCTAAAGGAACTAGAATAGGCAAAATATATTGAAAAAAGTTATATGCCATAAACTACATGATTTTAAGACATAATGTAAAGCTATAGTAGACAGTTTGTATTGGCAAAAGGATAGATACATATATCAATAGAAAAAAATAAAGAGTGTAGAAATAAATCAATATATATGGTCAAATGATTTCTAACAATTTTGCCAAATTCTGTCAAGAATGCAAAGTAATTGAAACTCTCATACATTGCAAGAAGTGAGGATGTAAATTAATACAACCATTCTGAAAACAATTTAAATGCTAATTAAAAGTTAAATATTGGGGCACCTAGGTGGCTCAGTTGGTGATCTCATGTTTTGTGGGTTCAAGCCCCGTGTTGGGCTCTGTGCCAACAGATCAGAGCCTGGAGCCTGTGTCTTCTTCTATCTCTGCTTCTCACTACTCACACTCGTCTTTTTCTCTCTCAAAAGAATTTCTTCAAAAATCTAAATATCTACCTAACATATGACCCAACAACTCTTTCTCTAAATAGTAATCAAGAGAATCTTTATGAACACAAAAAACCTGTATGACAATGTTTATAACAGATTTAGAAATAATTGTCAAAAATTGCAAACTCACCAAATACACTTCAACTGGTTAATGGATAAACCATTAAGGTATATCCTAAAACAAGATTATTCAATAATAGAAACAGGAAACTACTAATATACAAAATCATTGCGTCTCAAATATATTGTGTCAAATGAGGGAAGTCACACTAAAAATGTCTGTATGTGGTATCATCCATTTATATGACATTTAGGAAAAGGCAAAACTTTACATAAAGAAACAGATCAGGGCTTGTCACAGGCTGTGATTAGGGGAATGTTTTACTGCAAAAGTACACAGGGAAATTTTCAGGGGCGAAGCATAAAATTGTTCTATATCTTGTAGGGGTGGTTACATGATAGTATATATTTTTCAACACCCACAGAATTGTACACTAAAACTGGCAAAATGTTATAATCTAAATTATAACTCAATTAAACTATTTAAAAAAGAACACTCACTGATAAACTAATATGTTAGCTTGGAAATAGTCATGGAAGAAATTCAAAGAATTATTTGATGTTGCTGTATTGAAATCCTTTTCATTTCTATCTACTTGTTTATTTGAAAGTTTTTTAATGCTATATTAGAAAATAAAATACAGCAAATAGAATTTTACTTAACTCTATCTCCTTCTAGCATAAAGTGATAACTAGTCACAAATGCATGAACTAATTGTAAAGCACAAATTTTATTCCATCTATTCATTAATAGATCTGTTTCCAAATAGTTTATTCATGTGTAATGTTTATCAAAGAAAGCAATATATTAACAATGTGATTTAATATATTAGCATCAACGATACAAAATAAATTATTTTATATTTGAGTATGCTTAAAAAATAAGCTTACATATAATTAATATGCAGTTTCTACTATAGCAATATTTAAATAATATGCAACATTATATATAAATATATAATATAGAAGTTATAGAAGTGTTGATCATACTGTGGATCACCATATCAAATGCTTTCAAATTTATGATGCATTAATATATAACACATGTATAATATGTAAATACTAATTATATTTTTTATCACTGTATCATTAGAAAGGTATATTGTCATGATAAATGAGAGTATTAAACATAAAATATGACAGGATAAAGTTTTATTCAAAGAGTAGAATGCAAGAACATATTCAATTTTCACTATTTTGAACTTAAAACAAAAAAAATTAAAAATCAAAATAAAAGCAAAGGATTAGATAATTGATTAAATTGATCATTATCACTTAGTTGGCATGGGTAATGCCAGGTTTAATCCAGATCTATGTAATGTTCTCATGTTCTTCTCTGATATACTGGCCAAGTTTTTACAAAGAATCTATGTAGGAAACATACACACATGTAGATATTTGAGGCTTTGCTGCTAAAAATGTTTTTATCAATTATATACTTTGCATTATCTTTCAAAGTATCTCCTTCCTTTAAATAATATTTATTTATTTATTTTTAATTAATTTATTTCTTTTACAGACAATGAGAGTGGGGAAGGGGGCGGGAGTGGGGGAGAGAGAGAGAAAGAGAGAGAGAAAGAGCGTCTCAAGCAGGCTCCATGCTGAAGGTGTAGATCCGATGTTGGGCCAGATCTCACGACCTTGGGATCACAGCCTGAGCTGAAATCAAGAGTTGGCCGCCGCTGAACTGACTAAGCCACCCAGGTGCCCCTCAATGCACCTTTTATATGAAGATAAATTCTTTGTTAGTAAATTAAAAATAAATTTTTTAATAAATTCTTCTTGTTAATTGTTTACAGAGTTGACCTGGATAAAAAAATTTCTTGTCTTAATCAATGTGTTGCCTCAACTTGGCTTCCTTTTTTTTTCTCCCTTTTTCTTAGCATACAATTGAGGTTAGATAAACTTTCATTTTTGCCTTTTCTTATCATTAATTTAAAATGAAACATAATAAGTTGCTAACAACTGCTTCAGCTTAAGTTGTAGATGTTCCTCTCTGTATAGATATTTCATATATGTGTGTATTTTTTGTGTGTTTGAAAAATTTATAAGAAATATATACAGTGTCATATATATATATATTCCTTACTTAATAGATTTTTTGTGTTATTTTTATTTATTTTTGAAAGAGAGAGAGTGTGTGAGCAGAGGAATGTCAGAGAGAGAGGGGAGACACAGAATTCAAAGACAGGCTCCAGGCTCTGAGCTAACTGTCAGCACAGAGCCCGATTTGGGGCTCAAACCCATGAACTGTAAGATCATGACCTGAGCTGAAGCTGGATGCTTAACTGACTGAGCCACCCAGGTGTCCCCTTAATAGATTTTAATTTTATATTTTAATGAAGGAAGTATTTTTTATACCTTAAAAAATAAGTAAATCCAAGATGGTTTTTCAATATTTTCCTTTATCAAATATTTTAATGCTTATTTTTTATTTTTGAGAGAAAGAGAGAACACATGCACAAGCAGTGGAGGGGCAGAGAGAGAGAGGGAGACAGAATCTGAAGCAGGCTCCAGGCTCTGAGCTCTCTGCACAGAATTCTACACAGGGCTCGAACCCATGAACCATGAGATCATAACCTAAGCTAAAACTGTATGCTTAACCAACTGAGCCACCAGGTGCCCAATGGTCTCCTTTATTAAATGACCGTTTAATTATCCATATTGCTAGGTCAATCTCATGCTGAAGGTTAACGATGCATTACCTCAAATTATTTTGAAAGTGAGAAATAAATAGGTAAAAATAAAAAGATCTTGGAATCCTTAAACTACAACTGAACTTTGAAGCCTTGAAAGTGGATAGAAGGCAAGAAAATACTTTGTTTTCCAACATTACTTTGTTTTGTTATAAATACTAAGTACAGATTATAATATGCTATTATAACAGGGTGAAATGAAATTGTTGGTGTATGTTAAATTTGAATTTCGAAAATAGACCACTTGCTGAAAGTTGGAAGTTGATATGAAACAAATGTGGAAAGGTCTCTCTAAATGTCAAAGCAACTCTTTTCAAAGTAAAATTAGATTAATTTAGCTCTTTAATAAACTGATGACATTTTTCACAGCAACAATTTGTGTATGATATCAAAGTCTTCAGTGTGCAAAGAAGTAGAAATATAATTTTGTCTTTTTTTAAAGCAAGTCATTCGTATTACTTATTAATTGCCTCTAAAATACTTACTTGAATAATAAAGAAGTCCCAAAAGCAATAATTTCTTTAAAGTTAGATATCCCTACACATAAACTTTGACAGAAAATAATCATTAATACATGCAAAAATTATCTTTAGGAGAACTTTAAATTTCTTGTATTGATTCTATTTTTGAAGAGATTCTAGAATTAACATTTTTCATATACTCAAAAGCATTCTAAAATAATTTGGTTTTATTTGCCAAGTGCTCTTAAAAAACATGTAAGGCAAAAGGTGTGAATATTATTTAAATGCATCATGGCTTGTTTTACCATTTGTAGAGTTTTACCAAAAATTACATATCTCAGGCATTACTTGGAAAGCTGAAATATTTTGACATAAACGTTACACAAAACTCCCCTGGACTTTATATAATGACACTATTTACATTCATTTTTATAAAATATAATCAATACTTTAGGTATTTTTTCCTACAGAATTTATTATTTTAGGAGAAATATATTATCCCAAGATACTTTACAGTTTTTAAGAAGAAAGAATTTTTATGTCTTCATTAGTCAATCTAAACCTTTACTATTTCAAAAGCAGATAATTTTTCTAAGCAAAACTTTTATAGAATGCAAATTTCCAAGATAAAATAATGACAATAGAATCAGAAGGTAAGAAAGTGACTTAAAGGTCATCATGAACATCTCAAAGGAGCTAATGACTTTACAGACATTTTTCCCTCAAGTGAAATCAATCTCTAATTGATCCACACATTTGTGTGCACTTGATACAAAATAATCATTCCTATCTCTATTTTGTAAATGGCAATCCTGACTTTCATGCTTTTAAACATTCCAAAAACAAAAAAACCTAGACCCCAATTTTCATTAGATTTCTTATTGAAATACCTACATTTATAGTGAATACTTACTATATTCTATGATTATGAATTTGTTACGATAGTTGTAGTTGAATTTGGTTTTGTTTATTTTTCAATGCCCTATATGCACCTAAATGCCTATCAAAGGTCATCTCCACTTAACATATCTAGAAAGAGAGGAGGACACAAATGGTACCATCTACTAGATCAATGTTGTCCAAACTTTCTATCCTTTCCTACAAGTGGACATTGGTGTTTATAGTGTTCATTATGGCAGAGGCAAAGTCACTCGAGACTTATTAGGCTCAATGTCACTGCTTACACAAGTGCTCCCTGAGGTTAGAGAAGAAAACACTTAGAGCAGGCTCCATCTCCTTTTATGACTACCTTTCTTACTTCTATGTGCATATAAACTTATTTAGGTGTTCAGACTTCACATATAATACATTGCTCAAAGAAGAAGAATGAACATTGTATGTAAAATGTAAGGTGCCTTTGAGGAAAAAAAAAAGTGTGTAGTGTCTACCCCATCCTGATAATAAAAGACAAACACCCTCAAAGAGTAAAAACCTTAACATCTGTTGTATTGGGTTGTTCTGTGAATTGTAACCTCATCCTCTGGCCCTAAGATCTGCACCTATTTGTAGAAGCATGTTTTGCTTTAGCCCCAGTGTGACTTTCAATACCTGTAAGAGTTGGTCTTGATCTTGAATCCATCACCTGGAAAGGCAGAAAATAATTATTACGAAGATTCCAGAGAGAGGAAAAAACTTACGGCCTTTCGAACAGAGATCTCCAAACACTGTTGGAATGGTGAAGGAGAAGGAAGAAGAATTTATTATTGCCGTGTTTTACAGAATTCCAACTGGGGTCCACGGTCCAGAGTGGGTATATAATAAGGGAAATTCCAAGGTTTGTTTCCTGTGTAGTCTTTTCACCAGGCTGATTTGCAACTACATTTCCTTATTCTTTGATTATTCAGCAAGGTCAAATTTTTTTAAGTTTTTTTTTTTTAATTCCTGAGAGACACAGAGACACAGCACGAGCAGGGGAGTGTCAGAGAGGGAGATACAGAATCTAAAAGTTTGCAGGCTCTGAGCTAGTCATCAGCACAGAGCCCGACGCGGGGCTCGAACCCATGAACCATGAGATCATGGCCTGAACTGAAGTCAGACACTTAACCGACTGAGCCACCCAGGTGCCCCTCAACAAGGTTAATTTTGAACACACCCGCACACTCACACACACGTGCAGATACTTACGGATGCCTCAGAAATATTGCAATTTACACCATATTGAAGACAATAAATTTTTTTAAAAAATGGATTATAGCTGACCATGTTCACAGCAAAGGTAATATTTAACACCATTATATATGTCAATTAGATTCGATGGATTCGTTTTATAAATCTTCCAACAGTTGTCCAAAAATGTAGTATTTCTCTCTATTCATTCAAATCTTGTTTCTTAAAGTGTACTCATTATCAAAACACAGTTATCTGTTTAGTATTAAAGATTATAGGTTAATATTTTAAATGCATCTTTTTTATAAGGATACTATTTACGGTAAACTAAGTAGAAAAATTGAAGTTTTCTTAATTTGTTTGGTAGATTATTACCTCATTTACCAGGAGAATGTTCATCCTAACACAGTTGTTATGGATACAAGTTTCATAGTAAGATAGCAAAGATTTAGATCCTTTTACTCACATTTGCTATTCTGGTTCATGAGGCAGTGGGTGGGAAGATAAGGGAAGGCCCACATTGAAGCTGGAAATAGATGGATGACTAGATAAGCTAATATCTGTATTTATAGTTTATCAGTGAGAATTTGATCACAGAAATAGAATCACGAGTAATGACAAGATGTCTTTTGTGGCCTGTACTACACTGGGACTAAGCAGCAAAGGTTATTTCTGGAAAATTTAGAGCTAGTTCAACTAGTCGACAATTTTAAACCCATCACAGTCCATGCTACTCTACCATGTCATCTATATACCCAATTTTTAAAACATAGTTCCAAATAAAGCCAATGAAATCACACCTTCAGATAAAATCAATACAATTATCTGCTGCAAACCAAAAACAAAGTAACTCTTCTCCCAAAAGAACATTCAAAATCTTTTTATACATCTTTGGTGATGTTTATTAACTCAGCCTCTGAAAGGGTTATAACTGAGCTTATAAAAATCATTTCATGGCTTATTCTAGGACTGGGTCAGCAAAAATACAAGTTGAGCTTGGAGCATCTTGTAGTATAAGAAAGGAGATGCTAAAAATTCACAAGGGTGAGGCCATGTCAAAGAGACCTGGGTGCTAACACAATAGATCTCCCAATGGCCAGAAATGTAATATTTTAAAATACAAAATGAAAATTGTATTGCTGGATTATAACCTATACTATAAGATAAATATGGATGAATTCACACTGTTATAAATAAATAGCAAAATGAATAAATAAATAGGGAGAAGAGAGAACTCTACAGAAGAATTCCAAATAATATGTGTAGATACTCTCTCTGTAGATAGATGGTGAACCTTACTTATCTCCCAGAACTTTAGGATGGGTGGGATCTAAGTCCAAACATAGGAAAGGAAAAATAGCAACTTTACAGTAGGGAAATCGGTCAAACACTATTTTAGTCAAATGATTAAAGGTAACATCACCAGTGATGTCATATGGTTCTCATGTGTTCCTAATATGATATAATAACAGAGGCATTCCATTTCTGTAAAAGTCTTTACCAAAACCCATAACCCCAGTCTAATCCAGAAAAGAACATCAGACAAGCCCAGAGACGACTTCTACAAGATAAGCGGCCAGTACTATTGTTGACTGCTAAGGAAAACCAAGAAACTGTTCACAGAAGAGATTAAGAAGACATGACAACTAATTGCAACGTGGTAACTGTGCTGGATACTGGAGTGGGGGAGGGGAGAAGGATATTAATGGAAAAACTGATGAAATCCAAATAAAGTCTGGAGTTACATTTACAATGTACCAATATGGATTTCTTAGTTTTGACAAATGTGCCATAGTATGTAACATGATAACATTAACTGAATGTTATATTAACTGAAACGGAAACTGGGTGAAGGATATACGAGAACTCTTTGAACTATCTGCAACTTATCCATAAATCTAAAATGTATGAATAAAAACATTATTTTAAAAGTAGCCATCCCTTGTTTCTTATAGGCTAGCTAATTCACAGTAATAGTAAGTATGGTGAAATCAGTAAAACCCATAAGCGGGAGCCCATTGTCACATTTTGTTTGATACAAAATGAATTTTGTGGTCATAAGTAATACTGTGTGAAATGTCATGACTGTGAGTAACACATTCTAGATATCCACAGATGGTGGTTTGGGGAGAAACACTGAGTATGAAGAAGGCAAATCCATATCACATAAGAGTCTATTCTATGAGGATGAAAGTGTTCATTAGTAATTAGCCTGCTACTAGTTTTCACCAGAATTAATTACTCCATATTCTGAAGTCATTGTTGATCTCTCCTTTTGACAGGTTGGAAGTCAGCAGTGGTTCTAACCAGATCACCCTAAATGACTGCAAGTCCGTGCTGTGGAACCCATGTACACACTTGATCCCTGTTGCCGTAACAATTTTATTCTTAAAATTATTGAGCATAGACATTTTGGCTGAGGAAAACACTTACTGAAACCTACAGAATGGGTTATCCTATACACTTGATTATTGAGATCCCAGTCTACTGAAATTTGTCTTTGATAAATATTCACATAAGATCCAAGTATCAGCATGCTCTGCGCCCATTTGGAGAGTACTTCCCACATACCTATTTCTCCCATTTTGTAACTATGCTCTTTCCATATAATTGACCATTCAGCCAAACCATTAGCCACTGTATATGATTTGAGGTAAATCCATACCTCTGTCTCATCTGCAGAAGATAAACACCTTTTACTACCTGTTGTTCTACCCACTGAGAGGATTTTGTTTCCACAGTGTCACCTCAGTGTGGTATAGTGCTTTAGCTGTACATTTTCATATATATTTTTTAAGTCCTTATGAAGTTTTTTTCCATAATATTTTATTGTCAAATTGTTTTCCATATAACATCCAGTGCTCTTCCCCTTAAGTGCCCTCCTCAATCACCACCACCTCCCTTCCCCCCACCCCCTTCCCCTTCAACTCTCAGTTCATTTTCAGCATTGAATAGTCTCTCAAGTTTTGCATCCCTCTCTCTCCCCAACTCTCTCTTCCTCCTCCGCTCCCCCGTGTTCTCCATTAGGTCTCTCCTGTTCTCCTGCTAGACCCATGAGTGCAAACATATGGTTTCTGTCCTTCTCTGCCTGGCTTACTTCGCTCAGCATGACACCCTCAAGGTTCATCCACTTTCCTACAAAAGTCCATATGTCATTCCCTCTCATTGCCATGTAGTACTCCATCATGAATATATAACACATCTTCTTGATCCATTCATCAGGTGATGGACATTTAGGCTCCTTCCATGTTTTGGCTATTGTTGACATTGCTGCTATGAACATTGGGGTACATGTGCTCCTATGCATCAGCATTTCTGTCTCTCTTGGGTAAATCCCCAGCAATGCTATTGCTGGGTCATAAGGGAGTTCTATGGATAGTTTTTTGAGGACCCTCCACACTGTTTTCCAGAGCGGCT
>NC_043704.1:44406833-44491155 GCF_006229205.1 Suricata suricatta
GCGATTAATCTTATGACCAGCTTTTTAAATTCTTGATCTGATATGTTGTCTAGATCTGCCTTGAGCAGTTCTGTGGCTGTGACTTCCCCCTGGAAGTTCTTCAGGGGAGAGTTTCTTCCTTTTGTCATTTTTGCTAGTCTTCTGTCTCTTGTCACCTTTAGAAAGCTCGATGGGCTCTGTGCACCTATTAGTATTTCTCTGTTAAAGGAGGCTTATTGACTGTCCAGGGCCTGCCTTTTCAGGAGATATTCTCTTAATGATATCTCTCAGTTTCTCTTGTTGTGCCTGTGAGTATTTTATTTCCCTACTCTGCAATATTTGGGACTTGTCTTCTTGCACACTTTGGCTTGTTTCTTGGTGTAGTCCTAAGAAGGAAAACAGACTGACAAACACAGAGGGAACAGAAGCACACAGACACACAGACAAATCAAACAAAGAAACAAATTACAGGGGGGAACGAAAAGAAAGAAAATGGGAGGGAAAGAGATGAACAGAAGAGAAGAAGAGAACATAAAAAGAAAAGAGAAAGGAGAAAAGAAAAAAATATATAAAAGGGGTCGGAGACAACAAAGGACAGTAGACCGTTTAAAAGTGTATGACCAGTTTAGGGAGGAGGTAAGGATGAGAGACAGGAGAATATATCTGGGTTTCAAGAAGGTGAAAAAGTAAGGGAGAAAGGAGAAAGGAAAATAACGAGTAAAATTTAAAAGAATTGAGTAAAGAAAAAGGAAAAAGAGGTAATAATGACAAAGAAATAAGTACGAAACAAGTGAAGAAAAAAAAACTTTTTTTATAATAAAGAAAAGAAAAAAAAAGCAGCAGCAGCTCCCTCTGGTGGATAGGCTTGGTTTGATGTGGTAGGTCTTGGAGGCTGTTCTCAGAGGCTCCACCCCTGCCTGAGGTGAAATGAGCAGCGGGGAGGTGAAGTGCGCACCTTCACAGACTCAATTGCAGAGTCCCCACCCCCAGCCAGGATTGAGATTGCAATGGGGGAAAGGAAAAAAAAAAAAAAACTGAGTCTCTCTTGGTTTCCGATAACTGTTGCTCAAGGTGCTGTGCGCAGCTGGAAATGAGCTGGGAGCTCCTGCACTCTAAGCACGTGCCCAGGCCTCCACCTGCCACCGACTCCTTGTCGGGGGTCTCTTAGGTGTGGGCCCTATTTTTTCCTGTGGGCACCCGGGATTCGCGCAGTCCGTGCAGGGGGCGAGGTGCGCGTGGAAATGTGGTCCTTGGTCCCATTCCCAAAATCAAGTTAGAATTGCTCGCCCCTGGTGCAGCCGCAGCCCTGGCTGCTTTTCCCCGGGAAGTGCGCTCCCCTGTCTCTTCCCTTTGTGTCTGGGGCTCCTCGAGCTTCCCCCACGTTGGGCTGGGGATCTTGTCTCCCTTGCCTGTCCTGGCCTGGCCTGTTTTCAGATCTCCCCCGTTTGCCCTCACTCACTCACGTATCCTTGAGGTTGTATTCTTTCTGGAGTCCGTATTTTCTCCTTCTGCTTTCGCAGATGAGAGTAATATCCTTCTCAGTTTGATAAATGGGGCGGACAGAGTTTACAGAGCTCCCTTCCTCTCCGCCATCTTGGCTCCTCCCTCTCTACACTTTCATATATTAACAATAAATCAGAACCATTATTCTTCATGAATCTATAGAGGCAGTTGATAGGGAGGGAATAGGCAATGTAGCAAGAATGGGAACCATTTGCTTCTGGGCAACATGCTCAGGCATCTTGTGCTTTCAACTCTTGCTAGAAATCAAACTCATATGTACAATACCCAGTTGATGATGCAGTGCTATCAGCATACTCAACATTATGGCATGGTGTGATACACAAAATGCAGTTCAGGATGGACAGTTCAGGTAGCATGCTAACATGGAGGAGCATAATCTAGCATTCACTATCATAGTCAAGATACAAAGCAGTTACATCACCACAAGGATTCTTCATGGAGCACTTTTACATATATACTTTTAGAAAGACAAGTTTCCAATAGCAATAAAAGTTATTGTGATAAGTTAAAATATACTTTATGGAGTATGTAATATTTTATTGAGCAATATTAGTGAAGATTTCAATAAAAGAAAGTATATATATTGAACATGGAAATAAATATCCACAATTTTAAATATGACAATTACCTCACATCAATCTAAAAATTCAATGAAAATCCAATATAAAGTCTTTCAGAGTTTTGTTTGTTTTGTACACTGAATGTGGCAAAACTAATTCTAAAATTCAATCAGGAAAATAAACTCCAAGAACACATAGTATAACTTTAAAGAAATATAATGAGTTGGCAGGACTTGTACTAGGTATTAATATTGAGTTGCCTGGTTGGCTTAGTCAGTAGAACACGCGACTCTTGACCTTGGGGCTGTAAATTCAGTCCCCTTGTTGGGTGTAGAGATTACTTAAAAGTAAAAATCTTTTTTAAAAATTAATATAAACCTGCATGAGTTAAGAAAATATGATATTGTGAAGAATTTGTAAAGATCAACAGAACACAGGAGAAATTCCAGAACTATAACTGAACACATTGTAGTTCAGTGATGTATGATGTTGCTTTGCAGATGTGTATATGGTTCTGCATCAATTGGTAATTCAAATGGGAAAAATAAAAGTGCATTCCTACTGTGAATATTTCCCTAAAATCATTACCAAATATACTAAAGCCCAAACATGAAAAGAAAAATCCAAAATGTTTAAAGGAAAACATTTGACAACTATAGAAATACATTTTTAAACAATTTATAAAATACAAACTTTAAGGAAGAGACTAGTAGATATGATTTCATGAATACTGAAGTGAAACCAAAATGAATGACAGAATATATTCACCATGCATAGTCTGAATCCATGACATATAATATTTGAATTGGTATTATTTATTGAGCTGTTTTGATTAAACAGATGTTCATTATGTTACTTTTGCACATTTGCATATCAAGTATTTCATACATAAAATTAATATGCTAAGGTATTATATTAGCTCTTAATTCATCACAGTGTTTTCATTCCAATTTTTCCAAATACTTTACCAGAAGTAGTAATAGATTATACTAAGATCACTTTTGGCATCTATTAATAAGATCATTAGATTTTCTAATTTACTTGAAAACATGAAATGCTATATTAATACATTGCCTAATTTTATACCTCTTACAATTCCCGAAGTATTTTATTTATAGTAGGAAATTATTTTAATACACTATTGACTACAGTATTCTATTTTATTCAGGGTTTTTATAAAATAAGCAGTATTGAACCAAATTTTTTATATTCTGATATTTTCTAACATTAGAAAAATCCTACATTTATAAAACATATTTAGGAGTTTTCTTTGTTTTTATGTAATTTGAAAAATAATATACCATGAAATATCTCTGAACCTTGAAATCTGAAATAATACACTATTATTCTTTCATCATTCCTTCTTCTTTTAAAATACAATTTGGAAATAAATTTTTCCTTGCCAGGCATCCATTTTATCCTGTACAATTTATAAGTGATATGTATGACCAAGTTTGTAAAATTTTTCTGATGCTTGACATAGGATATATTCTTTATTTTATATTAATAAATTCAATAAATAACCACTAATTTGACTATGTAATAGCAATGAAGATTTCTGAATACAAAAGTATTTGCTGTCTTTAATCTATAAAAGAAGATTAATGTCATATTAAAATTTCCAACATTTTCCTTAGTTTCTACTTGGTTTTGATTTATATATTTTACTATGATAGATGGTGCCTAAGTAATGTTTATGTAATTGACCTTTTTCTCAAAATAAATTGACCATCTATTTCTGTTTAATGATTATTACTTTGCATTCTAGTATTACTATACCAATATTTCTTTATGTTGTGCATTTGCCTTATAAATCTTTATTCATATCATTATATTTGACCTTTCTTTTTATGAAGTGTTCCCTTGTAAAGTGCACATAGATAAATTTTTTAATTTAAGCTGACAGTCATTGATTTAAGGATTGTTAATATGGTTGTTCATTACATTAATTGCATAAATTCTCTCAGCTTATATGTTTGATATTCAGCCAATTAGTATGTTCACTCTGTTTTATAATCTTTGTTCTATGCTTGCTATTTCTAATAAGAAATAATTTTGGAACAGAATAGAAAATCCAAAAATAAACCTGTAATTATATGGCCAATTAATCTTCAACAAAGCTGGAGGGAATATCCAATGAGGAATAAAAAATTCTCAGGGCACCTGGGTGGCTCAGTCGGTTAAGCATCTGACTTTGGCTTAAGACATGATTTCACATCACATGTGTTCAAGCCCTGTGTCAGGTTCTATGCTGACAGCTCAGAGCCTGGAGCCTGCTTCAGTTTCTGTGTCTCCCTCTCTCTCTGCCCCCCACATTGTATTCTGTCTGTCTCTCAAAAATAAATAAACGTTAAAAAAAAAAAGAAAAAATCTTTTCAATGACTGGTGTTAGGAAACTGATTGGCTACACCCAAAAGAATGAACCTGGAGCACTTTCTTATACAAAACACACATATAGAAACACCTCAAAATGGATTAAAGATCTAAATGTAAGACCTGATACAATAAAAATTCTAGAAGAGAGCACAGACACTGGCTGCAGCAACATTTTTGTAGATGTCTCCTGAGGCAAGGGGCAGTATAACAGTACTTACACTATTAACTATAGACAAATAAAAGTGAAAACACACTATTGGGACTACACCAAAATAAAAACTTCTCCACAGTGAAGGAAATAATCAACAAAACTAAAAGGCAACCTACTGAGTGGGAGAAGATATTTACAATGGATATATCTGATAAAGGGTTAGGATCCAAAATATATAAAGAACTGATACAAATCAACACCCAGAAATTAGAGTTCAATTAAAAAATGGGCCAAAGACAAAGACATCCTGATGGCCAATAGACACATGAAAACACACTCAACATTGCTTATCATCAGGGAAATGTAAATCAAAACTACAATTCAATATCACTTCATACCTTTCAGTATGGCTAAAATCAACAAACAAGAAACAATAGGTGTTGCAAAGGATGTGGAAAAAGGAAACCCTCCTGCACTGTCGAAGGGAATGGAAACTAGCCATGGAAACAGTCGCTGTGGAAAACAGAATGGAGATTTCTCAAAATATTAGAAATAGAGCTACTCTATAATCTAGTAATAGCACTATTATCTACCCAAAAAGTATAAAAACACTAATTCAAAGGGACGCATGCACCCCTAGGTTTATAGAAGCATTATTTGCAATACCCAAATTATGTAAATAGCCCAAGTATCCAATGACAGATGAATGGAAAAAGAAAATGTGGTACATAAATAGACAATGGAATATTATTTGGCCATAAAAAAGATTGAAATCTTACCATTTGCCAAGACATGGATGGACCTAGAGTATAATACTAACCAAGATAAGTCAATCAGGGAAAGACAAATACCATATGATTTCATTCATATGAGGAATTTAAGAAACAAAACAAATGAACAAAGGAAAAGAGAGAAAGAGAGACAGAGAGACCAAGAAACAGACTCTTAACTATAAAAAAACAAACATGTTTCACAATGAGAGGTGGGTAGGATGGGTTACATAGGTGATGGGGATCAAAGAGCGCATTTGTTCTGATAAGCACTGGATGATATATGGAATTGCTGAATCACTCTATTGTACACCTGAAACTAATATAACATTGTGTGTTAACTATCCTGGAATAATTTTTACAACAAAGAAATAAAAAGAAATTATTTGATCTCATATACTAACTCGAATCATTTGTTTGTGTTTACATGGAATGCTATGTTGAAAAGGATTCTGAAGCAATGAATGGATATATATCTGAGTCACTATACCAGGCAAGCAATACAAATTACCTGACTTGCTGGCAAACTGCAGGAAAATCTAATGGGTGATGGAGAAGGAAGAATGCAAATATTAGTTAAGTCCATGGTACCAGTGGTAGTTTCCAATAGATATGATAGCTCGGTTTGATTATCTTCTTTAAATATCTAATTCCAACATGTTGTTGCTCTTTTAAGAATCCAAATTTCACCCTGACACTTGAGGATAAAATGATGGCAGTATGTGCTTTGAGATTCAAATAGTGCAGGGGTTGTCTATGCACATCTAAACATTTGGTCAATCCTACTCTCCCATTGCCTTTGGCCAACTGAAGTATTTCTTGGCTAATGATTGACTCTATGCTTGAAATCCGTGTCACATTGACTCTACACCAAACACCACTCCTCTCATACACTTTTCAAGGAGAGAGTCAGGTTTCAGTATACTTGTCACTATCATTACCTAGATGGAAGTCACAGAAACTCCAGCAGCAAGTTCTGACTAACCTAACTCACAGATACTGGATTTTTACAGAAGCGTTGAATAGCATAATCCTAAATCAGAGGATTTATTTCTCTCGGCTCAGAGGGACCAGATGACAAGAGTCAGATATGGTAAAGTTAAAGTGCCATGAGGTAAACATTTAACACTGAGAGGCAGGAGATAAAAGGGAGACTATAGATTATTTGCTCTTTCTTCTGGCCCACATGGATGGTTCTGAGGTTTTCATCAAAGATGACAAAGGTGACCAAGAAAACAAGTTTCATATGAGACTGGGACAAACTTAATAATGCAACATATTGTATTTTCTCTTCTTCCTAGTTTATTGTACTTTCTTTTTTCAATCATTCTTGTAACTAAGAAAGATGACACATGTAAGCTTTGCATAAAGTCAGGTTATAGGGAACCTACGTGAAGAAGACAGTTGATTGGCTCAAAAAATAACACTTTGTCTAGAAATCTATTTTTAAATTCAAATATTCTTATCTTAAATTTCTAAAGGTATCTCCTTTTATTCTGATGTGTTTGTATTGCATTTTGCTTGTTATATTTAATTAACCCCACTTTAAAACACATTTCCTAATTTGGTCAAAGGATCTATCCTAGCATCAATGAATATCACCACTATTGCATTTACCACCTTATTTCTAAGTTTGTTTAATTTTCTAATTGTTGCTACAGCATAGTGACTCATAAAAATATAAATTTTATTAGGATTGTGTGAATCTAAATGAGATAATACATATCAATAATATATTTAAGGCACTTAGCATAGAGCATGGCACACAATAAGCACTCAATAAATTTAGATATTATCACTATTTTTTCCTATTACCATTTGTGGTAGGCTAAAAATGCCCTCCCCCTAAATATCAGGCACTAATCTCCAAAATCTGTGATTATTACATTATGTAGGGGAAAATGTTATTGAGGATCTTGATGGAGGAGATTATTCTGGAATATGTGAGTGGGCTTAAAATGCAATCTCATGTATCCTCATAAGAAAGATGTAAAGGGAGATTTAACATAGATAAACAAAAAGACACAGACAGAACAGGGGAAGGCAGTGTGACAAAGGAGATATAGATTAAAATGATACAAGCAAATGCAAGTCAAAGAATGATAGCAGCCACAAGAAGTTGCAAGAGGCAAGGAACTCATTTCTCAAGAGCCTATAGAGGAAGCACAATGCTAATTTCTTCTATTTTAAGCCACCAGTTTGTAATAATTGTTACAGCAGCTGTAGAACACGAAGACATTATTAGAATTAATACTATTTCAGGTTATAGGAAATATTCCATTTAAAATATATCTCTGATAGAGAAACATTGAAGTATAACAATAGATGCACTATAACATGATAATAGGAATATTAAGACTTTTTATTTTTTAACTATAAGATTTCAAGTAGCAGTGATATTATTCAGTTGTCTGTGAGGAATTAAAGATGACTGAATATGTTCAGTTTTTAGGTCACATTTAGTAGTAAAGATAGAAATGAAAACATCCTAAATTTACCAAGGCAACCTCTCTGGAATAACTCAAGATATACTCCCAGAATCCTTCATGATAGGGCCTCCAAGAAATCCATTATACCGTGATAAAAGTCAGCACATGTAAAAACCTACATACCATCTTACGCAAAAAAGAAAAAAAAATTGTAAAATGAAAAAATAAAAGAAAGTAGAGTTGCTATATTTTTCTGATTAGAGTTTGTATTTCAATCTTATTCTGACTTCACTATCCTTAATTCTTACTTTTTACATTTCTCTCAGACATTGAGATTACAACAGTAAAAACAAAAAATGCTTTCCAGGAAATATGCATCATTGATTGTTTTGTTGAATACTTAGGATTGTCTTTCTGGTTCCTTATGCATAATATCTTGGCTGAATATGCATTCCTAGGGAAATGATATCTTCATTTGGAATTAAGATATTATATCATTTTTTACATTAAGAACTGCAAGTAATAAATTGTATCATGTATCTTGAATGTATCATAGATAAGCTGCTATATAACGATTGCCACTTCAGATAGCTGTGAAATTAGGTGATTAACTAGTTGTTACTTAACCTTCTAATTTCTGTATAAGTCTAATTACATGAAATAGAAGGTGGGGTTCTGATTTTTTACTTTGCTTATCCATTTGGAGTGTCATTGTAACTACTGTATTGTAAATGATGGAAAATAATTGCATATGTTAAAAAAATTGTATTATATTTTAAAAAACAAAAACAATTTAAAAAAATTAAATTAAAGAAAAAACTGCAGAAAAACAGCTATTCAGCCTGCATTTTATTTCTTTATACAAACTATATTTGCTTTTTAAAAACTTTCCTTTATTAGGTTTATTATAGTGTATAATTCATACACTTCCTTCCTTCTTAATACATAAAATGTCAAAAGAAATCTCTAATACTCTGTGTATCATGTGGATATATGAATATTGTGAATCCTAAATCTATAGTGATTGTGTAAAAATGAACATTAAACAACTAAGAAAAGATTTTAGGTAAAATGTGCATATTTTGTTAAAAGCTATTTGTTCACAACATAATATAGTGACTAAGATCCTGAAGCTAAGTTCCTTTCATTAGCATCATTCTTCTGCCACTTAACTAATTATGTTTCAATTTTCACAGTATTTATTGTAATATTTAATGCATGTAAGGCTCTTACAATATTGCCTGAAAACATAAGAAATGTTAGATAACTTTTGGTGGTCTTATACTGTTATAACAAGCTTGAATTTCTGGGAAAATTTTTTCATTTCAATTTCCAGAAGAATAAGGTGGAGTTTTTTTTTCCTTCCTTCCTTCCTTCCTTCCTCCCTCCCTCCCTCTTCTTTCTTTCTTTCTTCTTCCTTCCTTCCTTCCTTCCTTCATTTCTTTCTTTTTTCTTTTTCTTTCTTTCTTTCTTTCTTTCTTTCTTTCTTTCTTTCTTTCTTTCTTTCTTTCTTTCTTTTCTTTCTTCCTTTCTCACTTTCTTCAAATTTGTAAATTCCAGTTCGTTAATATATAGTGTAATATTGGTTTCAGGAATAGAATTTAGTGATTTGTCATTTACATATAACACTCAGTGCTCATCCTAACAAGTGCTGTCTGAACACCCATCACCCATTTAGTCCATTCACCACCTAGGACCCCTTCCTCAACCCTCAGTTTGTCCTCTATAAATAAGAGTCTCTTACAGTTGACTTCCCTCTCTTTTTTATTTCCTTCTCCTAATTCATCTATTTTGTTTCTTAAATTCCAGATCTGAATGAAATAATAGAATTTTTCCTTCTCTGATTGACTGATTTCATTTGACATAATACACTCTAGCTCATCCATATCATTGCAAATGGCAAGATTTAATTCTTTCTGATTGCTGAGTAATATTCCATTGTGGACATATATACCACAACTTCTTCAAATATCAGTCAATGGATTTTGGGGCTCTCTCCATATGATGGCTATTGTTGATAATGCTGCTATAACATCAGGATGCATGTGCCCCTTTGAAAGTATTTCTGTATCCTGTAGGTAAATACCTAGTTGTGTAATTGCTGGGTCATAGGGTGGTTCTATTTTTAACTTTCTGAAGACACTCCATACTGTTTTCCAGAGTGGTTGAACCAGATTGCATCCTTACCAACAGTGTAAAAGGGTTCCCCTTCCTCCACATCTCTGTCAACATCTGCTCTCTCTTGTATTGTTGATTTCAGCCACTCTGATAGGTGTGAAGTAGTATCACATCATGATTTTGATTTGTTTTTCCCTAATGATGAGTGATGTTAAGCATATTTTCATGTGTCTGTTGGCTCTGTGGATGTCTTTGGGAAACTGTCTATTTATGTCTTCTGCCAATTTTTTAATTGGATAATTTATTTTGGAATATTCGTTTGTGTAGATTCCTTATATATGTTGGATGCTAACCTTTTATTGGATATGTCATTTGCAAATATCTTCTTCTATTCAGTCAGCTGTCTTTTAGTTTTGTTTACTGCATCCTTCACTGTGCAGAAGATACTTATATTGATGAAGTGTCAATACTTCATTGTTGCTTTTGTTTCCCTTGCCTCTGGAGACACACCTAGTAAGTAAGTGGCTACAGCTGAGATCAAACAGGTTGCTGCCTGTGTTCTCCTCTAGGATTTAGATGGTTTCTTGTCTCACATTTTGGCCTTTCATTGTTTTTGAATTTTCTATGTGTGTATGATATGAGAAAGTGGTCCAGGTTCATTCTTCTGCATGTTGGTGTCCAATTTTTCCAACACCATTTTTGGAAAAGATTGTCTTTTATCCACTGGATATTCTTTCATTTGTCAAAGATTAGTTGGGCCTTATAGTTATGGGCCCATTTGGAGTTTTTAATTCTGTTCCATTGATCTATGTGTCTGTTTTTGTGCCAGGATCATACCATCTTGAAGACTATGTCTTGTAATATAATTTGAAGTCTGAATTGTGATGCCTCCAGCTTTGTTTTTCTTTTTCAAGTTTCCTTTGGCTGTTCAGGGTCTTTTCTGGTTCCCAACAAAATTTAGGATTGTTTGTTCCAGCTCTGTGAAAAATACTAGTGTTTTTTTTTTTTTATAAGGATTGCATTAAATGTGTAGATTGCTTTGGGTAATATGGACATTTTAACAATATTTGTTCTTCTAATATATTAGCATGGAATGTTTTTCCACTTCTTTGTGTCTTCTTCAAGTTATTCATCAGTGATTTTTTAGTTTTCAGAGTACAGATATTTTACTTCTTGGTTATGTTTATTCCTAGGTGTCTAATAGTTTTAGTGAAATTGGAAATGGGATTTATTCCTTGATTTCTCTTTCTGCAATTTCAGTATAGGTGTATGCAAAAGCATAAGATTTCTATACATTGATTTTGTATCCTGTGACTTTGCTGAATTCATGGATCAGTTCTAGCAGGTTTTTGGAGGAGTCTTTTATGTTTTCTATAGAGGCTTATGTTGTCTGCAAATAGCAAATGTTTCACTTCTTCCTTGCTGATTTAGATGCCTTTTGTTTTCTTTTTGTTGTCTGACTGTTGAGGCTAAGATGTCTCAGTTTTTCCCCACTGTGATGATATTAGCTGTGGGTCTTTGTATATGGTCTTTATGATGTTGAAGTATGCTCCCTCTATTCCTACTTTGTTGAGAGTTTTTATCAAGAATGTATGCTGTATTTTGTCAAATGAATTTTCTGCATCTGTTGACAGGATATTATAGTTCTCGTTCTTTTATTAATGTGATGTATCATGTTGATTGATTTGCAAATATCCAAACACCCCTGCAGCCCAAGAATAAATCTTACTTGAACATGGTGAATAATTCTTTCAATGTCTTGATTGACTCAATTTGCTAGTATCTTGTTGAGAATGTTTGCATTCTTATTTATCAGAACTATTGGTCTACAAGTCTCCTTTTTAGGAAGGTCTTTGTCTGCTTTTGGAATCCAGGTAACTCTGGCCTCAGAGAAGAACTTGCAAGTTTTCCTTACTTTTTATTTTTTGAATAGTTTGAGGAAAACAGGTATTAACTCTTTAAATATTTAATATAATTCTTCTGAGAAGCCAACTGGCCCACCATTTTTGTTTGTTGGGAGATTTTTGGTTACTGATTCAATTTCTTTCCTGGTTATTTCTCTGTTCAAATTATCTATTTTTTCTTATTTCATTGTTGGTAGTTTGTGTGTTTCTAGAAAGTTATTCATTTCATTTAGATTGCCCAATTTGTAAACATATATTTTTTATAATCTATGACTATTTGTATTTCTGTGGTGTTGGTTATGATCGCTCTTCTTTTATTTATGATTTTATTTATTTTGATCTTTTTTCTTTTTGATAAATCTGGCTAAGGGTTATCAATTTTATTAATTCTTTCAAAGATACAGTTGTTAGTTTTATTGATCTGTTCTGGTTAATTTTTTGTTTGTTTGTTTCTGTATCACTTATTTCTGCTGTGATCTTAATTAGATTCTTCTGCTAGCTTTGGGCTTTATTTGTTGTTACTTTTTTAGCTTCTTTAGGTGTAAAGTTAGGCTGTGTATTTGAGACTTTTCTTGCTTCTTGAGGTAGTCTTGCACATATATATTTCCTTCTTATGACTACTTTTGCTGCATCGTAAAGGTTCTGGACTGTGTTCATTTTCATTTGCTTCCCTGTAATTTTTTTATGTCTTCTTTAATTAACCCATTCATTCTTTAGTAGGATGTTCTTTAGCCTCCATGTATTTGTTATCTTTCCAGATTTTTTCTTATCATTGACTTTAAGATTCATAGAATTGTGGTCAGAAATATACATGGTTTAATCTCAATCCTTTTTGTATTTGTTGGAGCCTGATTTGTGACACAGTATGTGATCTCTTCTGGAGAATGTTCCATGTGTGCTAAAAAAAAAAAAAATGTGCATTCTGCTCCTTTAGGATGAAATGTTCTGAATATATCTGTTAAGTCCATCTGGTCCAGTGTGTCATTCAAAGTCATTTTTTACTTGTTGATTTCCTGCCTACATGTTCTGTCCACCATTGAAAGTGGGGTGTTAAATCCCTCTGTTCAGAATGAGTTCATAACTCTCTATCTGTGATAGAGGAATAAGGTAACCAGAAGGTTTTCATATGACTCTGACATTTTAGCTCCTCCTCCCAGAAGTGTAAGTATTATTTATGAGTGCACTGCAGAGTTAAGGCACAGTACAGTTGCATCCAAGAATTTGAGGGGCAGGAGAAGCAAATCTGCTCAGTCATAGTATAGAATTCTTTGCTAGCCTGTTTGGTTTGTTAATATTTTTTTTTTAAGAATTCTTATGTCAATAATAAGAAGGATTATTGGTTTGTAGTTTTATTATTATAATGGCTTGTAAGATTTTTCTATTAAGATAATGCTAGCTTTTTAATTGGGCATGTAAATATTTTTCTCTTTCTACTTAAAGAAAACAAAAGTTAAGATTAATGCCATTTCTTACTTGGATGTTTGATCGAATTCATTAGAGAAAGTTTTGGGGACTGAAGTTTTCTTTTAGAAATGTTTTTAGTAATATGTTAAATTTATTTGACAGATACAGATCTATTTATATTTTATATCTTATATAACTTACTATAAATTATATTTCAACAAATTTAAGCATTTCTCTAAATTGTGAAATTATTGACATGAAGTTGTATTATAGCCTTCTGTAATTACCATTTTAATGGTTGTAAAATCTTTGCTGACAGTCCCTTTATCTTATTTCTGTTATTGGTGATTTGTGTTTTCTGTGTTTCACAGAGTAAGGAGAGAAATTGTCAATTTTGTTGATATTCTCAAATAATCAGGTTTTAGCTTCATTAATTTTTTTATTTTCAGTATTTTATCTATTTCAGTGGTTTTTGCTCTTCATTCTTTTCTTCCTTCTACCTGTTTTTGTAAGTTTTCTTTCCCTTTTGTTGCCTCATTAAGTAAAATTTTAGATCATTGATTTCTTTAATATAATCAGCAAAGACTATAGCTTTCCCTCTAATCCCTGTTTTAATTGCATGCTAATAAATTTTCATACAATTCAATTCTCATATCTGCTCCATAGTTTATTTTTGCACAACAGAATTATTATATATGTAACTTTGTACTTTATGAGAAATTTCACCTCTGCCTCTTCCTGCCTTAAGGAAACTTTTTTTCTTTTACCTCATTGCCCTGCTCATTTCCATTTTGATTCTACTCCCTGCATTGTCTCCATAATGTGGAGTTTTATCTTGGTAGGGTGCTGAGTTGTGTTAGTTTAAATTGTTTAAAAAGTTCAGCTGTTTCTACAGCTAACTTCTGCATCACTTGTGTTTATTTATTTTTTAATAGTTTATTGTCAAATTGGTTTCCTTACAACACCCAGTGCTTTTCCCCACACGTGCCTTCCTCCATCACCACCTCCTCTTTTCCCCCCTCCCCCTTCCCCTTCAACCCTCAGTTCATTTTCAGTATTCAATATTCTCTCAAGTCTTGCATCCCTCTCTCTCTCCCCAACTCTCTTTCCCTCTTCCCCTCCACCTGGTCCTCCATCAGGTTTCTCCTGCTTTCCTGCCAGACCTATGAGTGCAAACATATGGTATCTGTCCTTCTCTGCCTGACTTATTTCGCTTAGCATGACACCCTCAAGGTCCATCCACTTTCCAACAAATGGCCATATTTCATTCTTTCTCATTGCCATGTAGTACTCCATTGTGTATATATATCACTTGTGAGTTTAATCTGTAATACCTTTCTCTGATTTTCATTCCTCCTTCAGATTTCTCCAACATATTTCCTGGTAACCAGGATTTCAGCAGAAGCCATGATTAGTTCTTTGTATTTCTTTCCATAGTAACTGACACAACCTAACTCTTGTAGCTGCCAGTGTTTGATCCCTCTCATTTGTATTTATGGCTATGAAGGGATATATTCTGCTACCAACTTTTGCTCCAGATATTGTTTAAAGATCATTAGCTTTATTATCCTAGCAGCTTTGTTTATTTTTATTGGCTAATTTGGGAAAACAAAAGGAAGCAATAACTATGACCATGCCATCCCCATTTTCTCCAAACCATCTCTTCTTATAATTCTTTCTATCCCATCTTTATTTAGCTGACAAGTTTGTATCTCTAAATTATTGTATAAATTATCTTATAACCTACAAATATTAAAATGGACACAGACTTCAAAAAACATAGGGTAAAAAATTTATTATTGCAATTAGTCATACAGTCATACAAATCAATTTCGAATCTTCCACAATGATATGAAGTACATATTTAATAAAGTTACTACATTTAAACTTATTTTGTAAGTAAAATCTAGATGTCAGATGTAGAAAATGTTTATAGTGTAAGCTGTGTTTTATGTACGTACCTTGATAAGTTTTTTCAGGGAATTTCTTAGGTAAACCATAGCATCGATTTGTTAACAAATATACAGCTCAGAGTAATTTCTGAAACTAATCCTTACTCATTTCACT
Source organism: Suricata suricatta (assembly GCF_006229205.1). Lineage (NCBI taxonomy): Eukaryota > Metazoa > Chordata > Mammalia > Carnivora > Herpestidae > Suricata > Suricata suricatta. The sequence goes on from NC_043704.1 coordinate 44,422,116, forward strand.
GCAGCAGAAAATCGGTTGGGTCAGTGATGATGCAAAATAAATATACTGTGAAAACAAAATGGTTTCCTTGTATTGGGTCTTAACTGCCTTTTGGGTTTTACATGTTTTGCTAAATTGAAATTTCATACAGTAAGAATAACTCCTGATAGCTCTGTAGCTTCCTAATCCCATGCTTTTCAGATAATGTCCTTTCTAGAATAGAAAAAAAATGAGAAGTTAATTGCTTAAACTCTGAAAAATGCTTTTCTTTGAACTCAGTGAAGCACAAAGATAAATAGTGTATTACTAAAGGGAATTTAGTTCTATTTACTACTGCTTGTAGTGTGAAATTGGTTGTTTGTGATCTCTAAAGACTTGCTTTCTTTTCAAAACATTATATGCTAGCTCTGACTACAGAGAACGATGAAAATGTAAAAAGAATTTAGATTAAGGGACATTCCTTTAGTTAAATGGTTTCTAAATGGTCTTGTGTTTTCTTGGTATTGTGAATTTTATAAAAACCTTAATTGATGGCTTCCCAAATAATGATGTTCTATTCTGTATTTTGCCACATCTTTTTTTGCCATTCTTTCATTTATCATCCGTATATTTATTTTCTTTAGTAATTGTTTATTGTGTTACATCTTTTTTTATTTGTTCATGTGTATATTGAAAAATATTTTTTTAATTTTTTAATTTTTTTATTTATTTTTCAGAGACAGAGAGAGACAGCATGAGCAGGGGAGGGTCAGAGAGAGAGGGAGACACAGGATCTGAAGCAAGTTCTAGGGTCTGAGCTGTCAGCACAGAGCCCAACGCAGGGCTCAAACCCATGAACTGTGAGATCATGACCTGAGCTAAAGTCGGAAGCTTAACCAACTGAACCTCCCAGGTGCCTCTATTTTGAAAAATTTTAACTAGGAATATACAATCTCTTTCAAATCAGTATTAGGGTTGTTGATAAACCCTCTAGACACATAGCTCTTGACACAGTTTAAAACATAAAGTATATTTTCATATGGTTTTATAATTGAGAAAAATATAAAATGTATTTTACAAATAATATAAGTTGAAATATGTTTTGGAGTATCTATTTCACTATAAAACACTATAAAAAGAATGATCTCAGAGTACTAATGTACATTTTCTGTGAATTCTAAGTTGGTGATATATATGTAATATATATATGTTTAATTTACCATGGAGACAAGAAATCAGTACATCTTTTTAATCATTTGCATATTGGTATTCCATCAAGTGCAAGATTAAATGTTATTCCCACTAGCATATGTTGCCTTATTTTGTTACTGTTCTTAGTTCCTTGAAGAAATGAACTTGCCACAGTTCTTTGTTTCCATTGTTTATTAGGAAAATTTTAAATATATAATAAAGTTAAAAGACTGATACAAAGGTCAACCAATATTTTATATATATATATACATATACCTATAATAACTATCAGGTTTATATTTTTCTATAGATAGATTAACTCATTTGAAAGTAAATTTCAGAACTAAGATACATATAAAACGAGTTGGCTTCTGACCATGGTTGAATAACTGACATTTCCCATAAATGTTTTATGTTAGGCACACCACAATAAAATTACTGAAAATCAGTGCAAGTTTAATTTTATATATTAAATTGTTATGAATTTTATTAGTTGAATTGTTATGAATATATAATTAAAATTTTAATACTACCTTCATAGTTGTTACATTTGTAAATGTATTTTATATTTATTTATTATTTTTAACCTCTAAGACATTATTATGTATTTTACATTTATTTATTATTTTTAACCTCTAAGACATTATTTTATGCCTAATCATCATCACCTTTTCATTAACTATCTAAATTTTAAAGTTTAATAAATAAATTCTATGATTTATCCAATGAACTCTGCTTCTTCTGTTTCCTTTATCACAGATATTTGCTAGAATTTACCTATTTCCAATATTAAAAGTCTACATTGATCAGCTCTCTTTTGTTTTATAAATTAATGCCTGTGATGAAAATGAACTTATCAAAACCAATTTATAAACAATAGAGAAAACATATAATAATATATACCTGTAGGCATTGAAATGGGACAAGTATAGCGCATCCACCCATGCAAGTCATCCATTTGAGTACATTTTCAAGTGCAAGGATTCACTACATTGGCATTCAGAAGGAGCCATTCAAATGTCAACTTCTCTTAAACTCAGAAGCTGAGTAGCTCCTGAGAGATTTGACAGAAGTGAGTAAAAAAAAAAAAAAAAAAAACTAAAATCAAACAAATACACAAAAAACGTCACAGTCAGGTAGCCCATAAATATTATTGAAAAAAAACTAGGTCACTGAAGAAGTATATTTTCTTTAGAGTACTGAGCAGTATTTATATTTTTCCAGTGGTTGTAACAAATGACAATAATAAGGAATACATTCATTACCCAAAAGTACATTTCACAAATAAATTTGGACTACTATACTAAATAAATTTAAGATGTAAATTACAAAAACAAGCAACTTAATTCTCCAACCTTGAATAAAGTTGTCAAACCAAATAGAAATTCAAAATCACAACTATAAAAACAAAACTAATTATAGAATCAAGTGTAATTTGTTTATTGCGCTATGTTAGATAAAAACATTTGTTTGGAATAATCAGATGTGAAGGTGGAAACAACAAACGTAGTGGGATAGGAAACATGTTTAAGTCATTCCTTCACAAGCAATTATTCTAAGCCATGTTTTATTTACTTATTTATTTTTAATGTTTATTTATTTTTGAGAGAGAAAGACAGAGCACGAGTGAGAGAGGGACAGAGAGAGAGAGAGGGAGACACAAAATCCGAAGCAGGCTCCAGGCTCTGAGCTGGCAGCACAGAGCCCAAGGCGGGGCCCCAACCCAAGAACAGCGAGATCATGACCTGAAGTCAGACACTTAACTGACTGAGCCACCCAGGCACGCCTCCATGTTTTATTGATAACACAGCAGTTTTCTTCTTAAGTAGTGACTTCTTATTCTTTTTTACTGGGAATTTGAAATAGCTTAAATCTTCTTCCACTAAAGAAGCTGATTAACCAATCATTTCAATAATAAATGTAAAACATGGAAATTTGATGTAATAATTCAAATATGTGTGAAGAATTTCAACGTGATAATGAACGGTACATATTTGTTTTTGGTACATTTTGATTTTAAAAGATTAAGAAGCCAAAAGACTTCAACATGTGTGGAAGAAATTCAGGAGATACTGAGGCTTTAACTTAGTAGCCAAGTAAGTGCATTTATACAGGCTACCCTTCTATAACACTGAGGAACACAATTTAACTGGAAATTGAAGTTAAAAAAAGAAAAATAGAACTAAAATGGAATTAAAACATTTTTTAATGTTTGTTTATTTTTGAGACAGAGAGAGAGAGAGCATAAGCAGGGGAGGGACAGAGAGAGAGAGAGAGGGAGACACAGAATCTGGGGCAGGCTCCAGGCTCTGTGCTGACAGCTCAGCACAGCAGTGAGATCATGACCTCAGCGGAAGTCAGACTGAGCCACCCAGGTGCCCCAAACCATGATAGATTTTAAATCTGAACTATACATTGTTCATTTTTTTTTCCTCTTCAAAAGAGGGAAATAGAAAAGTGATTTTAATTTAAAGAAACTACCGAATTGAAAAAAATAAGCCACTGAGAAAGAACAATTTTCCCTAAACAGAGGACTAGGCTTTGCCTATTCTATGTATCTGATTGGGGCTGTATGTGTAATAAGGCCTGCACTGAAAATACAGAGATATGAGACTCGGGTTTGAAGAAAGCTTTGCACCAGTGGCTACCACCAGGGTAGAGATAGAATGACTGAAAAACAGATGGAAAGTAGTGTCAAAAGTGAAAAAGGGAAGTAAATCTGATATAATAGAAAAAAATAACTGAAACATTTGACTTATGTGTTTCACCATATAAACATCTCTGAGATCTCCTGTTGTTCCTACTGAGAATCACAAATCATGCAAGATCCTGAGGTTCAACCACCTGTCAGTGTGCGTGCCTACTTTCTGCAACATTCTTGCTTTATATTTTAAAACCTTTAGTGATACCAACTTGTCACACCCTTTCCATTAGGATAGAAAACAACTGTCTTCATGGACTGTCAAAAAGTGATTCGTTTCTATATCAAAATTTAAAAACAAGCCGAAGGACAGTGTCATCATGGAAGAAATCTGAATGTTTGAGAACATGGTTGTTTCAAATTCCACATACAAAACCTTCTGCCTCTCTCCATATTCAGGTGTGCCTGTTTTCTACACCTACTGTTACTCATTCTATTAGAGTTCTCCATAAAAAGAGAACCAGTAGGGGCGCCTGGGTGGCTCAGTCGGTTAAGCTTCCCACTTCGGCTCAGGTCAGATCTCACGTTCGCAGGTTCGAGCCCCGCGTCGGGCTCTGTGCTGACAGCTAGCTCAGAGCCTGGAGCCTGCTTCCGGTTCTGTGTCTCCTTCTCTCTCTGCTCCTCCCCCTCTATGTTCTGTCTCTCTCTGTATCAAAAATAAATAAAACATTAAAAAAATTTAAAAAAAAGAGAACCAGTAGAATGTATATCTCCATACATATATATATATATATATATTTTTTTTTTTTTAAACACACACACACCATACAGGGACAGGATAGGCCATCAGGTTGGAGACAAGGAAAGAGTCAAAGCTACGTTTCAACTCCAAAGGCCATCTGCAGGTAGAATTGTCTCTTTTTTGAGAAGCGGTCAGTTTTTGTTCTATTAAGACCTTCAACTGTTTGGATGAGGTCTACAAACATTATGGATGATATCTGCTTTACTCAAAGTCCACAGATTTAAATGTTAATTTCATTCAAAATACACCTTACAAAAACATCCAGAAAAATGTTTGATGAAGTATCCGGGCAACATGCCCCTGCCGAAATGACACGTAAAATTAATCATCACACTCATCTTATTCCACTTCTTATCTTTCAGAATGATAGTTCTATCACAGGGGAGTTTGATTTATTATTAGGCAGATTTGGGATATAAGTGAGAATTACTATTCTGAGATAATGTATTTTATCTTTTTCCCAACGGCTCAAACGCAGAAAGCATGTAAAAGTGGAAAACTAAGAGTGGTGCCCTGATGTCGGCGGTCCTATTTAGTCAACAAAACAGGAAAGTTTATCAGGTGACACCTTGGCCGTCTTATTTTTCTTTAAGTCATACCTTGACTTACATTTTCATGATTTCTTTCATTTAAAATAAACTGGGAAGAGAAAGTAATGTATCTAAATCTTCTTACAGTTAGATATTCATTTTGTTTTTTCTACATCTTAATATTCTTTTCAAATCTATAATTTTCCCCTTAAACTCTCTCATGCTAATTTCCATTAAAACACAACATATTTTTCCTTCTTCCTTCCTGATTCCTAATATTATGCATTAGTCCTGATTTCTCCAATTTCTAAAAATTGAAGATAGTTGCGATACTTCATGAGCCTTATCTATCACTCATCACTTCCTTCATAAGGTATAAATACTTTTTATACCCGTCATTTTAAATTGCATCCAAAGAGCAATTCTGATGTTGCTGTAGCCAGATCCATCTTTATTTCTTGCTCCATACCCATAAAAGCAATAGCATACTTGATGTCAGCACTTGATCATCTCGTGAATATCTTAAATTTAACATGTCTACATATTAAAAATGCTTCTTCCCCAGTCTCCCAAACCTCAAGCAGATGCTTCATTTGTGAGCCAATGAAACATATTCTTGACACTTCTTCTCCTTTATCCTCCCTGTTCAAACCAATACCAACTTCCTCTGAGTTTCTGTATCACTTTATAGATGATAACGAATTACCACAAACTTAGAGCTTAAAAAAACAAGATTTAGCTCTGTTACAGTCCTGGAGGTCAGAAGTCTAAATGAAGTTTCTGGAGGTCTGAAATCAAGGTTTGGCAAGACCTGTTCACTCTGGACACTTCATAGAATTCATTTCCTTCCCTTTTCCAGCGTCTGGAGGCTGCCTGCATTCCTTGGTGGGCGGCCCCTTCCTGCATCTTTAAGGCCGGCTGGGCAACATTTCCATCTCTCTCTCTTCTGCTTTCATCATCACATCTCCTCCACTGATTCCCTTTTTCCCCCAATAAGGACTCTTGTCATCACACTGAGATACCCAGATAATCCTAGATAATTTCCCATCTGAAGACCCTTAATCCCATCACATCTACAAAATCTCTTTTACTAGGTAAACATATTTACAAGGGCCAGAAAATTGGATGCAGACATTTGGTGGGGAAATGCACCACAGTGCACCACAGCGTCCTTATGAAATATTTCTTTAATCTCTTCTCTTTGTTCCTACTTACTTATACTTTCCCAGTCCAAGATACCATCACCCTCTCCTGGAAGGACTTCCTCGCTGGTTTCTGTTTACCATTACTCAGTCTTCCAGGACATTTCCCACTTAGTGACCACAATTGGTCTCATTAGAGAAATATATGATCATTTTACCCTGCTTACAACATCCTAACAGCCTGCTATTTCATTTAGGATAAATTTTGTAGTCTTCACCATGGCTTTGCATAATCTGACTCCTACATAGAATCCCATACTTCATCTAATGCCCCTGTTCCCTTAATCACTACACAACCGCTACCTGCCTTCCCATTTGGCCAAGCCCATTAGATGCCTTTGCAAATGCTTTTATTCTGTAATGCTTTCCCCTGACTCTTTATAATGCAATATGGTAGTGCAAGATCTATATTATAAAAACGTAACATAAAATTACAAAGTCCATATTATCCAGGAGATTTATACATATACTCTTAAACTGCATAGTACTTTGAAAAGAGCTCCAAATGTTTTCAGTGTTTCTTCTTTCTTTAAGTTCATTTTAATGCAAATGTAAAGCTTCTAAATAGCAGTACTATGCCTTCTATTTTAATAGATGAGCAATTTGTCTGCATTTGTTTTCAGATTCATTCTCCACTCCACACTTTCTGTACTGTTTGGTGATAGAAATTAATTTTCCTGATTCCTTGGCAAACTACCTTCCAGCTCTCTTCCAGCCAATGGGAGATCCTGGTGGATGTATTGGAGGACAAGAGGAAGGAGAAGCTAAGCGTTATCACACATAACATTAGGTAGCATGTTTGGCAGAGACTGAGTCTTCTCCATGGTCCTAGTTTCTGTGCTTAGCACCTCTGTTATAGGTTTCCAGGTAGGTTTCCAACTTCAGTAGTGAGGCCCCAGATCCTGACTTCTGTTAACATGGCATGCCTCTTTTGCCCTTCTAGGGATAAGGGTAGCTTCTTTACTGATTGTATAAGTTAGGGTTCTCCAAAGAAACAGAACCAATAAATAAGATGCCTATATACATATAACACATTATATATATATACACATGAATATATAATACAGTATGTATATAATATATAAATGATGTATGTATACACTATATATCTCCTCACAGAGGCTGACAAATTCCAAGATCTGCAGGTTAAGTTGGCAAGCTGGAGACCCACTAGAACCAATAATGTAGTTCCGGTACCTCTGAAGGCCTGGAGCTGTGAAACTCAGAAAGAGTCAATATTTCTGTTTAAGTCCAACAGCAGGAAAAAAACATTGTCTTATTCCAAGTCCATCAGGCAAGAAAAATTCTCTAACTCCTGGGAAGGTCAGTCTTTTTGCTTTATCCAGGCCTTCAACTGATTGGGCGAGGCCCACCAATTTAGGCAGGGCAATCTGCTTTACTATCTACCAATTTCTGGGACATCTGGGGGCTCAGTTGATTGAGCATTTGACTTTGCCTTTGGTCATTACCTTGCATTTGTGGGTTTGAGCCCTTCATCGGACTCTACACTGAAAGCTCAGAGCCTGGAGCCTGACTTGGATTCTGTGTCTCCCTCTATCTCTAACCCTTCCCTGCTCACACTCCTATCTCTCTCAAAAAAATAAATAAGTAAGTAAGTAAGTAAATAAATAAATAAATGCTAATCTCATCCCAAAAATCTTCACAGAAACACACATAATAATATATGACCAAATCTAAGTATTCTGTAGCTCGACCCAGTTGACACATAAAATTAACCATCACACTGCTGTTAGTTATTTTTTTGTTTCCCTCACTTTATACTCTATATTTTCACATGGAAAAAGAATGATCACCTGATTTAATTCTTCTTTTTTCCATATATACTTTCAGTTTTCCTATACGGATCTTGTCTGATTAACAGGTTTCCTTATCATATGGGTAATTTTCCCTTTTTTATGTTCTAATTACCCCCAACATCTATATTTACCATAATTTATTCACCTGTTTGAAATTGATCCATAATTTGTAAATGAGTGTATAAACAATGTTTATTTCTCTTCCCAATTATTTTCCTTGAGTATAAATTAAGGTATATATTTATGCACTCTTTGCCCTTTCCCTCAATATCTCTTGTTTCTAACAGAGCACTCTGTTTCTTACCTTTCTTAAATAACAGTTTATTCTACTGTTCGTAAATTATCTTGTCAAGGTCATTACTTTATAAATTGAATGAATGCTAAGTAAAGTAGCATAAATTTTGTAATAAATTGTTAAGTTCATACACCATAAAGACTTGTAAAACCTTAAAAGTTTTTCTATGATATTATTGCTTTATTTAAAGAAATATCTATCAATAAAATTGAAACATGGTAAAGTTACCATATCTAAATTACCTGTTTTGAAAAGATTCAGATATAGTTAAATAGAAAAAAATTACTCTTTTAATAATACACTTATCAAAAAATTACAAACAATAAATAACTGCTATATATTATATACAAGTAAAATGTAAGAAAATGTAATGAAGAAATGTGATAAAATGTGGCTTAGCTAGAAAACTTCTAATTGTCAATGATCAAAACCTTAGCTTTATTAGAATTTAACCTGTATCAGGAAGAAGTCACTCATGCTTGAATTTCAAAAAAGAATTTGCCAGGGCGCCTGGGTGGCTCAGTCGGTTGAGCGGCCGGCTTTGGCTCAGGTCAGATCTCACGTTTGTGGGTTCGAGCCCCGCGTCAGGCTCTGTGCAGACAGCTAGCTCAGAGCCTGGAGCCTGCATCTGGTTCTGTGTCTCCCTCTCTCTGCCCCTCCCCCTCTCATGCTCTATCTCTCTCTGTACCCAAAATAAATAAAACATTAAAAAAAAAAAAGAATTTGCCAACAAAACTGTCTGAATAGCATGGGATCTGTGGGATTTAATAAATGTTATCTATAAACAGAATCCTCACGATTATTAGAGGGCCTACCTGGGACTCTGCCAGGAAGCCTCTTTGTATATAAGATACATAAGTAAACCTGGCGATTCATAATTATCACACAAAATAAGCTCATTTGACGTTGCAATCTCTTCTAGGCTCAATGTTTTTTGGATTAAATTGTTCATTAGAGATATCTAAGTTCAGATGGGCAGGAAAATAGTTGTTCTATAAATATCTCTTATATAAGAGGTTTAAACACTTCTCAAATATAAAAGTCTTATGATAGAAACATGGAGTTAAATCTAAAACCAAATCTATTAATATTTGAACAGAAATAATTTGCTCCTTGTTCAATTATAAGATTATTGAAAATAACTTTTAATATTTTAGGTAATTTAGATCATCTTAAAGACTCCCCATAAATTTTTTATGAGATACTAATGTGATTAGAACATCTATTTTTCTCATAAATGAATGAAATTATCTGATACTAGGAAAACTGATTACAAATTAAATATATTAATATTAATCAGATTTTTTAAATTTCTTAACTAATGAGAAGTTTTTAATTAAGCTTTTACTTTCTTAGTGATTTAGCTCCATTTTTCCAAGCACATCCCCAGAGGTTTATTTGAATGGCTGCCATCATGGCTACCTTTCTGAATTCATGTTAATCTTCCTAAAATCAAGTCTTAGCAGGGAGCATTCATTGCTCTACAAATCCCATACAATAAATACTAATTTTCAGTGATTTTTACCATGGGAAATAATTCTACCCAATCTGCACTTGCTGTTTCCTCCTCTCTTTTGCTCATCCTTTATCTCCCTATCCAGCTTAGAATAAGGATTCCTTGTGAGACATACAATAACCAGGCTTCTTGTCATATTTTCCCTTTCTGGAAAAGTACCTGACACCTACTGGCTACACTATGTTCAGATTTTATATCTTAACTTAGTTAAATCCTTAATATGGATTATTGATAAGAAAGTCATAATCACTAACATATTCAATATATGATTCCTGCCTAACCAAATGGTGACTGATATGTATGAACAAAACTTAAATGCTTTTTTAAAAAAAGAGAAAGGGAAGCAAACTATACAACAGACTCATATCTAGAGAACAGAGTGAAGATAACTCAAGGACACATGGGCAGAGGGCTGGGCACATGTTGTAATGAGCACTGGAGGTTAAATGCAAGTGATGAATCACTAAATTCTACCTCTGAAACTAATATTACAGTATAGGGTCACTAACTGGAATTTAAATAAAATTTAAAACTAAACAACAACAAAAAAAAATAAAGTAAATGGATTTTTAGATATACAGTGTTCCAAAATAACAAGAAATGAACTAAATGTACTAATTTATTAGTACATTAGTACATGAAAATAAAATGTACTAATAATACCTATGAGTCACACATTTTAATTTTTTTAATGTTTATTTATTTCTGAGAGAGAGAAAGAGCAAGAGAGAGAGAGAAAGAGATTGAAAAGCAGGGAGAGAGGGAGACAAGAGAATCCCAAGCGGGCTCCATGCTGTCAGCACAGAACCCAGTGCAGGGCTCCAACCCACGAGCCATGAGATTATGACCTGGGCTGGAGTCAAGAGCTGGTGCGTGGCCACCTGAGCCACCCAGGCGCCCCCCTTCCAAATTTTAATTTTGATAAAAAGAAATACAGAACCAATCTGTTATTATTTCTATTTTAATGAATTAATGACAGATTTTTTTCCTCCTATATTGACTTTTATTCCTAATTTGTGCTGGATTTGGCCCACTTCCTAATTTTCTCCCGGAATATGTGATTAACATGTTATCCATACACTTCTACTGTATCTGTATTTATTGTTATTGGTCCATTATGACAACAGAAAGTAATTCACATTTCGGCTTGCTTTTCCATTAATGCCTACTATCATTTTCTTCTCTCTCAACCCACCCATTGTTGCTGGGAGCCGCACCGGCCTTGCTGGATGACACACGGTCACAGTAAGGAAATGGCAGATGTTGCACGGCTCCTGCCATGAGAGGTGAAATGGTATCTCCTTCTGCTACTACTGCTCGTATGAAATTAAGACTGTTGCTATTGATTAGCCTCACAATGTTCCAAATCAGACAGATATTCCCCACACAGTTACCCCATAAGAAAAGGCATTTTCCTGTCCCTGCATAAGAGATTTTGGATCAAAACATTATGAATATTTGACAAAAACTCTTCTAATGAGCCTTGCAGACCCAAAACATAATGGGGGCTAAAAACGCAAGAGTAACAATTAACTCTGGCCCAGAGAAGAAGAGCCTAACTTAGAGATAAGAAACAGACAAGGACTGGACATAAGTTGCTGCATGTATCTTCACTATTGGAGTCACAAATACCCTCCCTTGTACTGACTTCAGCTATGAGGATGTATAAAAAATTAGAAACCCAGGTGTAAGGCCAACACACATAAGGCCCCCATTATGCGTACATCAAAGAAAGGGCTTTCTCTAGCAACTTGTTAACAAACATTCTTTCTCTTGTGGTTAATGAGCTAGATAAAATAATTCCCAGCCTATCTATATACAATTTAATCTATGTGTTAATTTTAGCATTACTAACTTAAAAAATAGGTATATTATCCTGTTTTTTACTAAAAACATCTTGTTATTCTCTTGGTTGTAAAATTTACTTAACCTTACTGTAAGTGCATTACATGACTTGGTTATAACCTGCTAATTAAAAACAATGTCATAATTATTGGCCAAAGACCAAATAAGATAGGTTTGTTACTTTCTTAACCTTGGGGACTGATGTCAAAAATAAATTGGGATGGTTCTACAAAAATACTTCTGTAAAACTTGTTTCTGTATACCTTTGATGATTAAAGCACCTTATCACTAAGAGCTAGAAACTATAAGCAATTTTTATTTTCTGATGTCATGTTATTGCTTAAACAATAAAAAAACACTAAAGCAGACTGAACAGAGATGCCTGCCTGGTGACCAAGCAAGAAACTCGTGACTCTCTCATCACTCTCTTGTGCCATCCTTTCAGGCCCTGGACCTGCTGGAGCTGGACTCCAGCACATCGTTTTGTTTTCTCCTCTGCAAGTTGAGTAAGTATATTCAGTGTTCTGCAAACCTTTCCCTCCCTCTCTCTTTTTCTCCTATTGTAATGGCTCAAGTAATTCTGTGTCATGTATCCAGACAAGAAAATTATAAACCACTGTATTCAGAGGACTCTATTGTAATGGATGAGTCCCTACCCAATCATGCTATTTAGTCCAATTAACAAGCCTGTGCACTCTACTAGAACTTCTGATTAGCTTCTTATGGAAACATAAATAAGAATGGACAGACAGGGATCACCAGCTGTCTGAGAAATATCTAACCTAAAAAAAAAGAGAGAGAGAATAAAACTAATAAGTAGAAACAATGGAATTCTAAGTAAATATATTTAATTTAGAAAAGAAAAGAAAATTATAAATAAATATATTATATTATTCTATGGATAAGAGAATATGTTGACCATATACACAACATCAGTGATATTCTAGTAAAGCAAAACGAGAACAAAAAAAATTAGAAATTAAGAACAAGGCAGCAAAAGTAAAAAACTAATAGAGTGAGAACTTTTTCCAAAAGTGAGGGTAGAGGGGAAAGCTGAAACTTCCAATCTTGCTGGGCTCGAACAAGATTCTGAGGTACTGGTAGAGATCCTGTGGAAGCCCAGATTGCCACCCACATCTGGTAGTAAGGAGGGGTACTTCCCTCTCCCTCTGAGCTCGTGTCAGAGGGGCCTAAAGAATGTCCTCTCACCATTATCCAGAAGCAAGGAGACCAGTTCTCCCACCTACACTGTCAGTGGAAGTCACGTGGACAGCTAGAATGAGGCGCTTGCACGCCCCCAGCCAGGAAACCGTCAGAGGCCTACTGGTAAGCCAGAGCTCTTATCCCACTGAGCAGTAATGAGGACCCCCTCTTGAAGTATCAGTAAAGGCCAAGTGGGTAAACTAGGCTTTTACCCCCACTTGGCAGTAGTTAGTGGCCTCTGCCTGAGGGGTGACAGAGAGACCAGCTAAAACAGAAAGTTTAAATAAGATCCAGAGTCTTAGAACATAATAACCAAGTGTCCAGATTTCAATTAAAAACTATCAGGCCAGGAACCAGGAAGATTTCAAACTCTATGAAAAAAAATACGATCAATTAAATATGAACACTAAGATGACAATAAGATTAGAATTATCTGACAAAAATGTTAAAGTAGCCAATCATAAAAATGCTTCAGTGAGCATTTATGAACATGCTGGAAACAAAGGAAAAAATAGGAAATCTCAGCAAAGAAGTATATGACATAAAACAGAACAAAATGAAAATTTAAAAAAAACAAAAAATAAGATAAATGAAATTTTAAAATTCTCAAAAGATAGTTCAACAGCAAAATGAAGAAAACAGGATAAATAATAAGTAAATTGGAAACTATAATAAGCAATTATCCAATCTGACCAACAGGTATTAAAATAGAGGGAAAAATGAATACATATACAGGAATCTGTGAAACTACAACAAAAGACCTAATATTTGTGTCACTGAAATGCCAGAAGAAGGGAAGAAAGAGCACAGGGCTGATAAAGTCCTGAATAAATCATGGCTAAAAACTTTCTGAATTTGGCAAGAAATTCAAACCTACAGATTTAACAACTGAGCAACCCCCAAACAGGGTAAACCCAAAGAAATCCATCATAGTCCAAGAAAAATCATGGTCAAACTTCTAAAAACAAAAATAAAAAATCTTGAAAGTAGCAAAATGGAAAAGACATCTGATGTATAGAGGAGCAGCATTTCAAATAACAGCAGATTCCTCTTTAGAGCTATGGAGAAAGAATCATCAGAGACACAGAATAAGTGACAGGACATCTTTCAAGTGCTGAAAGAGAAAAGATCTAACATATCTAATAGATATTTTAGAAAGAAAGAAGAGAGACTAGGGAGAGGAGAGGTATTTGAATAAATAACTGAGATGTTTACAATGACAATACAGAAGGAAATGTTTGAAACTTTAAAAAGCTCTGAGTAGCTGGGACAGTGAATGTGAAAATATTGACATTAGGCATAACAGGGTGAAACATAGAACAAAGGGATAAAAGGAAATTCTAAATCCTTCCACAAAAAGAAAAGAAGTTTCATATGTCAATGATCAAACATCAGAGAGGCATGGAATTTTCAACACCTGTTTTCAGCATCTAAAACAAGTTGTAATTCATTAAATATTTTAAAATAAACAAACAAAAAATTTCAATCACATAATAAAATGCTCACTCTGAAACTAGCTTTCTTAAAAGTACAATTCTTAATTTTTTTATGTTTGTTCACTTTTGAGTTGTCAGCACAGAGCCTGATTGATGTTGGGCTTAAACCCATGAACAGTGAGATGATGACCTGAGCCAAAGTTAGATGTTCCACTGACTGAGCCACCCAGGTGCCCTTTAAAAATGCATTTTTTAATCTTTATTTATTTTTGAGAGAAAGAGAGAGAGAAAGAGAAAGACAGAGTGTGAACCAGGGAGGATGAGAGAGAAAGGGAGACACAGAATCCAAAGCTGGCCCCAGGCTCTGGGCTGTCAGCACAGAGCCCAACGCAGGGCTTGAACTCAGAACTGTGAGATTATGATCTGAACCAAAGTCAGACACCCAACCAACTGGGCCACCCAGGGACCCCAAAAAGTGTAATTTTTAAAGACCATTAGCCCAAATTATTATAGAGTGCAAACATTTTATAATTTATTTTTAAATATGGAAATTAGTATTGCAAATAAGTGATGAGTTATCTTGAACTTTGTAAACAATTAGGTGTCTGCTTATTTGTCAGAAATAATGTAAATTTTAATATTAAAAAGGTAATGGATATGGTGGAAAATTACTATGACATTTACCCTAGGCAAACAAAAGTATAAAAGAATTTAATACTATTAAAATCAGATGGACGATCAATTGTAATACAGTTATTAGAAAAACAAAAATCTATCAGTTGGAGATAACTGTCATGCCCTAAGGAAACAAGGAACATATAATGGCTGAGCTTAGTTTATTTTGACTTTGTAATTAGTCTTGGGAGCCAAAATTAATGGATTACACTGAAGAAGCCCAAACAAATGTCTAGTCTTAGAGGACTAAACATAGTTGATAATTAACAGAGCAAAACTAGGCCAAAAGGCATAGAACAGAGGTACAAGTGTAAATGACATAGCAATGCATTAACATTTTCTTATTTTATATTTACTGTTGCAATGATAATATTATTGACTACAGTTCATTTATTGCACAAGAAACATGTACTCACTCAATGAAAGAATAGCACTGAACATAATTTTACTTAACATTGTTTAAATGATAGAAAAAAATGAATAGACAATTTTCTTTGTTTTAAGGTTATTTTTTTGAGAAAGAGCAGGTGTGCATGAGCAGAGGAGGGACAGAGAGAGAGATGGAGAAAGGGAATCCCAAGCAGGCTTCCTGCTGATTATGGAGCCTGAGGCAGGGCTGGAACTCATGAACCATGAGATCTTGATGTAAGCCAAAACCAAGAGTCAGATGGTTAACTGACTGAGCCATCCAGGCATCCCTGAATAGGAAATTTTCTTACTATGATATTATCTATCTAGTTGTTTTGCTAATTTTCTATTCAAGAATATCTGGTGTTGCTTTAAACACAGACATATGTGTAAACATACACACAGCAACAGATTAACTTATTGCACAATACAATTGAGTTTTTAAAAAATATTTGCAAACTATATATATATTAAAGAGCTAATATCCAAAATACATAAAGGACTCACACAACTCAGTAGTGAAAAAGAAACAGTCTGATTTAAAAATGTGCAGAGTACCTGAGTAAGCAC
This sequence comes from Suricata suricatta, assembly GCF_006229205.1. Lineage (NCBI taxonomy): Eukaryota > Metazoa > Chordata > Mammalia > Carnivora > Herpestidae > Suricata > Suricata suricatta. Next base: position 44,438,205 of record NC_043704.1, read on the forward strand.
TTTCCAAAGAAGACACAGATGGCCAATAGGCACAAGAAAAGATGCTCAACAGCACTAATCATCAGAGAAATGTAAATCAAAACCATAATGAGATATCATCTCACAGCTGTTGGATGGCTGTTAGCCAAAAGACAAGAAATAGCAAGTGTTGGTAAGGCTATGAAAGAACAGTGAACTTCTGTACTGTTGGGAAATGTAAATTGGTGCAGCCACTATGGAAAACAGTTCAGGGACGCCTCAGAAATTTAAAACTAGGACTACCATGGATGGAGCCTGGATGGCTCAGTCGATTGAGCTTCCAACTTCAGCTCAGGTCATGACGTCACAGTTCGTGAGTTCAAGGCCCGCATCAGGCTCTGTGCTGACAGAGCCTGCTTCGGATTCTGTCTACCTCCTTCACTGTGCTTACATTCTCTCTTTCTCTCTGTCTCTCTCACAAATAAATAAACATTAAAAAGAATTTAAAAAAAACAGAACTACCATGTGTTCCAGCAATTTCACTTCCGGTATTTATCTAAAGACACTGAATATACTAATTTGAAAAGATATATGCAATCCCATGTTCATTGCAACGTAGTAGCCAAGCTGTGGAAAAGCAATTTAAGAACCCACCAATGGATGAATTAATAAAGAAATTGTGTCTGTGTAACATATATACATATATAAATACATATACTTATACACATACAGAATGAAATACTATTCAGCCATACAAAAGAATAAAACCTTGCCACTTACGACAACATGAATGACCCACAAGGGGATTATACTAATTGCAATAAGTCAGAGAAAGACAAATACTATATCATATCTTTTATATGTGGAATTAAAAACAAAAGCTCATAGCTACTTAGACCCAGATTGGTGGTTGTCAGAAGTGGGGGGTGGGAGATAGAAATAATAAGTGAAGGAGATAAAGGAAAATCTTGCATATCTTTGGCAAGATAAAAAGAAAGAAAGAAAAGAAGAAACCTAGCATAGCATTTCTTCCTCTGCTTTGAATAGTTTTAACTAACTGATCCTTGAGTTGTGAAAAAGTTATCTATTGATTTGTCAAATTATTTTAATGATGAGAATTTTAAATAAAATATAAGATCAGCAATCCATATTCATATTTAACATTTGTTTTCATTAATTAAAAAAAGAATACCTGATGGTACTTTAAATACAGACATAAATGTACACAGACATATACACACCAATGGATCGATTTACCAAACAGGGCGACTGCCGTGATACATTCCTACCCTTACCTCTTTTCTTTCAGTGGAGCAAAACATACAAAAAGACATCTGTAAGTAATGCTTAAAAAATAAATAGTAGTGTATCTTTAGAGTGGATTGTCCTAGGAATATTGATTCTAGACATAAATGGAAAAAAAAGAGTAATAACACATTTTGGTGCCAATACTGCAACAGTCAACAAGATATACCACAGGCTCCTTTGTTTCAAAATGTTTTTATGTCTTTTCTTCATGGCATGGTCAAAGGACTCAGCTGACATAGCTCAGAGCAGCAGGGATTCACATTTGAAATCACACCGTGCACAGCCTAGAAATTAAGCTTGCCTGGGAAAGCTTGCCTATGAAGGAATTCCCCCTAAGGAAAAAGTAGTATCTCACAAATTTGGTTCATAGCTGTTATGCCAAAGTTGAAAATAAGGGTAATTCTGGGGCGCCTGGGTGGCTCAGTCAATTAAGCGGCTGACTTCCACTCAGGTCAGGATCTCACGATGCTGGGTTGGAGCCCTGCGTCGGGGTCTGTGCTGACAGCTCAGAGCCTGGAACCTGCTTCAGATTCTGTGTGTGTGTGTGTGTGTGTGTGTGTGTGTGTGTGTGTGTGTGTGTGTGTCTGCCCCTCCCCTGCTCGCTCTCCCTCTCTCTCTCTCTCAAAAATAAACATTTTAAAAAAGAAGAAGAAAAAGAAAAGAAGGTTAATTCTAAATATCAGAGGGGCGCCTGAGTGGCTCAGTCGGTTAAGCAGCGGGCTTTGGCTCAGGTCATGATCTCATGGTTCGTGGGTTTGAGCCCCGCCTCGGGCTTTGTGCTGACAACTCGCTCAGAGCCTGGAGCCCGCTTCATATTCTGTGTCTCCCTCTCTCTCACCCTGCCCTGCTCATGCTCTCTCTGTCTGTCTCAAAAATAAATAAAACATTAAAAAATTTTTTTTAATATCAGAAAGTATATATTGTCTCCAAGTTTGTCCTCTAGGTAAGTTCTTATAGGCTTATATTTCAGTCACAACGTAAAAATTCTGGCTAAATGGAAATTAAAGAAGTAAAATAAAGATTTGGCACATTGAGTGTTGATGCATCAGCACTATTGATATTAGTATATTCATAACCCATGAAAGACATCTAAACCCAGGACACGAGCAGGAAAGAGCTGCATCACTACCTTAAATGGATATTCGTGGCACTGCTGTCATTGTTAACACTGACATTAGCAGCATGAAAGAATGATTCTGCTTCTATGGCCTCACACAGAAGACCTAAAAAGTGACAGTGGTACAGGTATTTCCACATTTCGAAAGTTTGTTACATCATTTCACTTTAATGGAAAACCTACATTAGGATCTGTTTTGTTAACTGAAAGAAATCTGGAGAGGACTTTTGAATTTATGAAAAAGACTGAAAAGCAAAAATCGCATTCTGCGTTGGTTTTGTGACAAGGCTTGTGGAGGCAGTGCGCACCCAAGCCGCGAGAGCGGCGCCTCCAGCCTTCCCCCGAAACTGCCCTGTGCATTTCAGCATCCAGCGCCTGGCTTTGAACTGTGTCTGTTGAATATCCCAATTTATTTTGTGCATCCGTTAACAGGGTGTGTCTAAGGTATCAGAAAAGTCTAAGAGAAACTATTTTGGGGGTTTGGTAACACTAAAAATGTTTTCCATATAAATTAATGGTAATTGCTTCTTCACTCTATGTTATTTTGGCTTATGAAAGTTTTCATAGAAACACTAAACTTTTAGATAGGAGGAGAAATCTGTATTATGGCAGGGAAGAAAACTAGATCGTGAAGGAAAGTTGAGTTATAGCCAAAAGTTTCTACGAACAATTTGTAACAGTATCTCCTAATTGATATGTCCTAGACCCAAGGGCGTACAGCAGTGGAAAGTGTGAGAATCCTGGGTCTTCCATCATGGCTTGTCAATCTATAATAGGGAGATATTGACAAGGTTTGTAACTTGGTTTATTAAATAGGAGCAATAATTAACAATTTTATTTGGAAATTTTTTTTTCATATTTTTTTGAGCAGTCGACAAAAAGCATGATTCTGCTACCAAAAATGTACTCGAATATCGGGAAAAACTTTAATATATAGGAATTGTAAACTGGCCAAGATAAGCACAGAGAAGCACTCACTCAAGTAAAATCATTATCTAAATGACTCTGTCATAATTTTTGTAATTATGTAATGTAAAATTTTGTAATTTTGACTGACATAAATATTGTTACCCAGTAAAAAAAGCATTCATCTTTCTTTGTTTTCTTCATTTTTTATTGTATTTTATTTTGGGGGTGGCTGGGGGGAGGATGACAACAAATTGTATGAAACCAGCCAAGTTCCAGAATTTTAGGGATATAATCACAAAATAAAATATTAGTAACTAAGTATATATAGATATACTCTATTTCCAATAATGTTTTCATGCAGTAAGGAATTTCAAATCTGTTCAGTAGGGCACAGATATGAAATATTTCACTCGTTTTCAAAATCTTTGAATTATGGTTATCAACTGTTCGGCTAGCACAAGAAATGACCATATGTTATAACTGTGACCTTTTAAGAATAACCTTGGCTTCCACCTGCTTATTCCCAATCTATCATATACATACAACAGCTTCCTTTTTGTTAAAAGTCCCCATCCTTGCCAGTGTCAACTTAGCAATCATAGATATTTCTTTAAGCATCTTTCTAAATGAGTAATATTAGACCGCTAAGGACAAGAAAATATTGAGCTGCACATATCCATATTATTTGTACCTGAGCTAAATTATTAATCATACATTAAAACTTTCATCATCCCCAAGATCTCTGCTACTCACATTGGTATTTGTGTTAATTTATTCGTATTTTCTTTATGTGAGTGAATCAACAAAGTAACAGAGTATTAAAGCATTCAATCATCCATCTTCCTTTAAAAATAGATTCACAGAGTTTTGGAGTTATATGCAGCAGAATTGTTCTTTATTCAGGTGTTCTCATAAAATGTATGTTGAAAACATATGTATTAGCTTTACTGACATAAATATGCTCTTTGAAAAGAGATAAATTAGCAACTATATCTGGATACACTTTATAAATGATGGACTGTTTCATGTACACAGTATTGCTCTTACTCATATCTCTATTTGCAGGGAAAGATGAGAAATTTTGCTCTTTAATCTCCAAAATCAAATTTAGTAAAATCACAAGGAAACTTGTGCAACATTGACAAACTTCATCATTTTAGATAAATTAGATAAAAATATCTGAACAAATTTCAGCAGAAATTTGAACAATATTTCGGTAGGATTTGTATTTTTTTTTTTAATCTCTGAACAGGAAACTCATAACCACTTTCTACTTCTAATCATAATGTGCCCAATCTTTTAAATGCCAGACTAAGTTTCAATGAACCGCATCAAAATAAAATGGCATCACTTTGAATTCTGACCCTAAGGAAATGCCCTTAAAATGTGATTTTAGGAGCTTCCCCTCATTAGTTTAATGAATGCTACTGCACTTTGTCTCAGTTGACTCTTTTCATAAATAACTCTTGCCCAGCTTAATCCTTTCTTCAAAAATTTTCAGGCAGTTAGTGGTTTTAACTCCTATTTTTGCAACTGATGATTGGTACATACTGCTGAGCTTAGCCAATTAAGCACTGATATATTTTCATGAATCACTAATTTCAATCAGAGCATATGCTAGAGGAAAACCTTATTTTTTAATATACTTCATTAGACCACAAAGTAATCAGTTTTAATATTTAAGTTTGGGGACATTCCCATATATAGTAAAAAGATGACTGTTGCTTTATTTATTCTTTTACATCAATTTTAAATGATTTTGATTTAAAAATCCCATTTTCTCCTATTTCAATGTGTTGATAAGTCTTACCAAAAAATATAATATACTTTTATTATGCTCAAATTCAATACATGACACATTGTGTTGGAAAACATTAATAGTTTCACACAATGCAAATATCTTTTTTAAAAAATCTAAACATCCTTGGAATGAAGCTTTCAAGAAGTGGCTTTTGAAAGAAATTACCACATTGTTTTAATTTACTCAATAGGAGTAGGACAAACTAGGGTAGCTCAGTTGGTTGAGCATCTGACTGTCGATTTGGGTTCAGGTCACTATCTGCTGGTTGGTGAGATTAAGCCCCACAATCGACTTTGCACGGATAATATGGAGCCTGGTTGGGATTATCTCTCTCCCTTCCTCCCTCTCTCTCTCTCCCCCTTCCCTGCTCACATCTCTTTCTCTCAAACTAAATAAATAAACATTAAAAAAAAAAGAACAAACACTTTATGCAACTTTATTTTATGAAAATTCATTGTACAAAAAGAAAAAAGAATATGGACTGGTAGAGGAATTAAGGTGACATGTATAGCAGAAATAAAGAACATCAAGTTCAAATAGCATGAGGACAGGAAGGGTTTGCATAAGGAAAAATGACATATATGTAGGCAGAGACCAGTATGCAAGTTATAGCTGGTAGATATTGGACAGATAAGACGGTTGAATCTCACTGATCATGATAAGTAATTTAGTATTTTTCTTTTACTTAAACAAAAATGCATGAACAGGATAGTGACAAAAATCAATTTACATTCTACCAATATTTTAGGGGATATTTAATTGTAATTATTTCTCTGAGTTTCAAAATATTTTATTTTAGACACAATTATTCTGGGAAATGGCCCATAGACTTCAGCAGTAATGTTAAGACCACCTGGATGAATTAGGAGTTTGGAAAAATGGCAAGCATAGAAACATAAACACACACACACACACGCAAAAACAACAACAATAAAACTCGAAAGTCTACCAGAGTACATCAGAAATGAGATGATAAATGACAAATGATACTTTGGCCTATGATGGTGGCACTAGAAATGGATAGATTTGAAATATATTTTTAAAGTAATGCTAAACTATTTGCTAGTAGGCTGAATCTTGAAATGAGAAAAAACTCAAGCATGTTTCAGAGACTTGTTGTGAGCAACTATGTGGTGACACTTACAAGGTATTCTTTCCATACAGTCCGTACATTACTGGACCTTTCTTTCAATAAACAGAGAACAGAGAAAATAAAAGTTTGGGGAAACAAATGAGATAATTCATTTTATTTTTCTGTATTCTAAAGTGATCAGAACTAGAACATGATCTGATATGATTCTCAGTTTATTTGGTGAAACTATCATATCTGAATTAGCACATTTGAGTTAGCTAGAAAACAAATAAATGTATCTATATACCACTGATGTAAATCTGTCAAGTTTTTTGAGTCATATACTTAATTATTTCATATTAAGCATCCAGCAATCATGTAGTTCTTTCCATTATTACTAAATCTGTATCACTCTAAGAAATTTGCAAATGCTTATAGATTATTATTTTTTTCATGTTTCCACATAGGGAGAAATCACAGATGCCAAGATGTATTTAATTTTAAATGGGGAATCACGAGAGAGAAATGAGAGCTGCTAGTTGGAAAAAGAATAGAAATCAATTATGAAGTTAAATGTTAATGCATTTAGGTGGAGGAGACACAGAGGCAAGTCAGAGATACAGAAGGAATGCAAGGAGATTTTTAAAGAGCATAGGGATGGGCAGTTAGCAGAACTCAGGTTTCACACACAAAGAGATGTAGACTATAATGATGATGTGCCAAAATGACAGATGTGACAGGCACAAATCAGGAATGGAGATATTTACAGAGGTGCACTACAGCTGTAGGCAAAATTTTGAAATAGGCCAAGTTAGTTTTCAGTGCCCTCTCACTTTCCTTCCAGCATCCCTCGATCCAACTTGAAGCATTCAGTGTCCTCACCCTGACCTCTTGATTTATATGCTTTCCCTGTTCCTGTGTCTATGCAAGTCAGCAATTTTTGGTCAACACTCCATAACTGATTTAGTAAATTTACCTCGCTTCTGTTACATTCATTCAGGCCCCAACCCCTTCATGACCAACGAATTCAGAAAAGTATACTCGTTGTTAATGGATAGATGTATTAGAAATATAAATGTCTTATTTGTGTATGGCTTCACACATTCAGAGACAAAATAATATCTGGTCTTAAAGATGATGATTAGAACAGAATATGGGAACAGAATGTCAATCTAGAGATTGTCTGTAGCAGATTGTTTTTTTAGAGAATGCAGACATTATATCAGCTAGATGTTTGTTGTGCATACATGTACATAACAGTAACCAATAAAATAGCATCCGACCCCATTGTGTGTCTGTCTAACTAAAAACATTTTGTCAAAAAAGTATAATTTATAAGTTCTACTTTTTCAATAGTCTATCAGTGGTAAAATGAATAATGAAAAACAGAACAAGAGAAAGGATTAGTAGAAACTTTCTTAAAGAAATAGAGTATATTCTGAACTTTTAAGAAAAACTTCATTTGTATAAATCAAATGTATCATTTTAGTAAAAATTGTATTTTACTCTGAAGCTGTTTATTTTATAATATGTATTTACCAAGCAGGCATATAACTCCAAGTTTATTTTCTCCAAGCTATTGTACATTATAAACCAGCACTGAGCCACATACACATAATTGCATAAATAAAATAAAATTGTATGTCAATGCTTCACAGAATAACACATAATGTTGTGCTACGAAATACTATAAATACTATTTCTGTGCAAATCAAAATATAATTTAATCATACCTTTAAAAATGCACTGTATATGGATTTCAGTATAGTATTGAAGAAAATAGACATTCTTTAAATAAGAAAATAAAAATTTTATTAACTATTTTATTAACTATTAGCTATAATAAAAAATTATTATCTATAAAATAAAATAAACCATAATGACAAAGTCAGCATAACCATTATATAAATTAGCCCTGTATCAATAAAATTCTTATTTTAAAATCCTAATAATTTTGTTTTGAAACTGAATTGCCCAAACAATTAGTTTGAATTCTAGATTATTTCACTTGCTTTACAAAATATAAAGCTATAGTACATATTGAGTTTCACTGTTTCGGAAGCTGTTTCTTACAAAATTAAACTTATCATTCAAGTAAGCATTTACAGAAGTCTCAGTGATCTATTCATAATAAGTAGAAAACAGGGGTGAGGGAGAGAGAGAAAGCAGAGCTTGTGCAGTGGCAGAAAGTGTGTGATATAATTTGGAAAAGAGATAAAATACTCATTAAAGTAGTGTGTGATCTAGAAAAGCATATTTCCAAGCAGAGCATTGAATGTGCCACCGACTTTCTTCTTGATGGTTATAGCAACATGTGACAGAATGGTGTTTAAGAAGAAAAAGAATTGTTGAACGTAAGGGAACAAGGATCTCTGGATTTGAAGATACCCAGCCTCTCCAGGTGACCAAACATGTTAAAATTAGGCAGTGTCATCTGGGCAGAACCAAATCCAAGGCATATTCAGGAAAACACAGTTGAATTAATTTTCTAGTTCTGCTGTAACAAATTACCACAAGCGTCGAGGTTTTAAACAATACAAATTTAGTATCTTAAAACATTTTGGAGGTCAGAAATCCAAAATGGATTTTACAAGACTGAAATCATGATGTCACCAAAGCTGTATTTCTTCTGGAGACCCTAGGAGAGAATCTGTTCCTTGCCTTTTGTAGCACCTAGAGCTGTCCACAGTCCTTGCCCACGACCGCATCACTCTGACCTCTGGTTATGTCATCACATTCCCTTTTCTGAATCTCACTCTTCTGGATATTTTATAAAAACCTAAGTAATTACACTGGACCCACCCCCCAATAATCGCCCTACTCATTTCATCACAACTGTAAAGTCCCTTTTGCCATGTAAAGTAACAGATTCACAGGTTTCAGGGACTGGGACAAGAACATTCTTGCAGGTTATTATTCTGTTGTCTATTAATAAACAGCCTAATAATAAAACCAAGGATCTGACTACTAAATCCTTTGTTAAAATCGGCACACATAGGGCAGTGCCTCAGACCATTGACATGCCAATTAATAGCTTCCAAGAATGCAAGGTAGTGTTGCTCAGCAGCCTAAACAGAAGCACATGTAAAACAGTATTTATCTCAAAATGATCTGTAAGTCTGGCCTTTGTTTAGTGAATTTAACCCAAAAACACTCATAGAAGACCCAAAAGAGCTTTAAGAGAATTGCACTATACTGCCAGGTTGAAATGAAAAAGACAATGACAGAACCAAATATTGTTGTCCTACCAACAATAAAGATGGCTTTCCTTTTCTCCACTTCGTCACCAAAACTTGTTTTCTTGATGATAGCCATTCTGACATGAATGAAGTGATATATCACTGTGGTTTGATTTGCATTTCCCTGAAGATTGTGATGTTGAACATCTTTTCATATACCTGTTGGCCATTTGGGAGTCTCCTTTGAAAAACATCTCTTCAATTCCTCTGTCCATTTTTAAATTAAACTATTTGTTTTATTGTTGGTGTTGTTATTGTTGAGTTATATTAGATCCTAATATATTTTGGATATTAACCGCTTATCCAATATATGGTTTACAAATATTTTCTTCCAGTCTGTAGATTTTCTTTTCATTTTGTTGATTTTTTTTGGCTATGTAAAAGCTTTTTGATTTGATATAGCTATAGCCCTACGTTTGCTGGTTTGGCTTTTGTTGCTTAGTTGTTTGCTGTGTGTGTGTGCATGTGTGAGATCCAAAAAATCATTTCCAAAACCAATATCAAGGAGACTATTCTCTATGTTTTCTTCTAATTTGATAAACATGATGTTGCTTCCTCAAAATGTTATAAATAGATCTATCATATGAGCCAGCAATCCCACTTCTCCATATTTATCTAATGGAAATTAAAACAGGATATTGAAAAGATGTCTGTACTCCCATATTTTTTGCAGCATCATTCATGATTGTAAAGATATGGAAACAATTTAAGTGTGTGTCAGTGGATGAAAGGATAAAGAAGACGTAAGATAGATACACACACCCAGTGGTATATTATTCGGCTTTGAAAAAGAAGGAAATCCTGACATGTGCAATAACACGGAAGGACCTTGAGGGCATTCCGTCACACAAAATTATTATGTGATGTGATTGAAGTATTAGCTATTGCATTGGTGATAATCATATCACAATATATAAATGTACCAAATCAACATGTTGTATGCCTTAAACTTACACAATGTTAGATGTCAATTATATTTCAATTTTGCAAAAGAAAGGATTCTATTGGAAACCAAAAATTCTGAAGGCAATAAGAAAGCTGAAGAAAGCCCTTCAGCAGCAAACATGGGTTATGTTTCATGAAAAGAGAGAAATTACTCAGAGGACAGTTTCTAGGGCCACAGTATATCATTGTCAAACTAGTGAGCCCTAATCTAGGAATGGGTAACATATGTCATTCGGATTTCAGAAAGGAACAGTGACTGCTGTATTTTTCCCATCCCTCCTTTATTAATAAGAAGGCCTATGGCAGTAATTCTATGCCAACCCCAGTATTGTATGTTGAATTTAGGGGGATGAGATGGAGTGGAGCAAATAGCCTGTGTCATTAGGTCACAGGTCCTCAGATCAAGAGAACTTGCATTCTAGGGACCATACCTGAGATTTCTCACCCATGCCTGAACCTGATTGCAAAGACAGGATCCTGTATTGAGCTGATAATGAAAATGAATGTGAATCTGGAGGCCCTTTGGATTAAACAGGTAGATTTTGCATAAGGACTGGGAATGTAGGCATGAATCATTGGGAGGCCAAAAGATAGACTGAGCTTACCATTTCCCAATGAGTCTCACATCCTTGTATTTACATGCTTGGGTTGTTCCTTCCCTCATTGAACAAGACTGATTTGTGGATCCATTAGACATTGTGGACATGATGTTATGTGACTTCTGAGCATAGGTCCTAAAACACATTAAAACTTCTGCCTTCAGCTCTTCTATCACTCTGGGAGAACCCATCCTCCATGCCATCAGGACCCTGAAGCAGCTGTGTACAGAGGCCCACTTGTAGAGGAGCTGAGTCTTCTCACCGACAACCAACACCATCTTGCCAACTAGATACATGAGTAAACTTTGTCGTGGATTTTCTAGCCCCAGGTTAATCCTTCAGAAGACTACAGCCCTGGTTAATGTCAGTGAGCAACAGACCCAACCAACCCAAATAAATAACTGTTCAGACAAGATGCTTTAGAGTTGCAAAAGTTATAAGGCATAATAAATATTTATCATTATCTTAAGTCACTGGTTTGGGTATAATTTACTACACAACTGTAAATAAATGATGCAAGAAGTTTTGTCTCAAGATGAAAAAGTGTGATTTTCGTTTCCATTATGTTTTTCACCAGTCTCACATGCATATAAGTAAGCAATTCCATTCTATTTCCCTCATGCTAGAGATATAACTTATACCAGAAAGCTTATATACGGTGTAATGATTTCTTCTGACTTTAACAGTCCCACTGCAAAAAGCTCCTTATTTCATACAAGTAAAGATGTGTAATGACCAGTTTCATGTCCTTGCTTTATACAAAGCTTCAGTTTTAGAAACACTTGCCTTTGATGTATATTCAACTTCAGTTCTATTTTCTTTTATCCATATAAAACATTTAATTCTAGTTACCACATCCTCCAGCTTGTGACTCAGTGAATTTCTACGGTATGCACCTGTAGCTAGGGGATAGCGAGCCTCCACTAACTCTCAAGTATCTATCAAAGAAAAATAGCAAGAAGAAAGCCACTCAGGTGCACACACGGGTACATTTCTTGAAAATCGAGAAACTACTCAAAGGCCAGGTATCAGAGCTACAGTGTATCATTTCCAGATTTTGAGCCTTAATCAACAAACTGGCATTTTCAAAATGCTGCCTTCAGAGATTTCTCATCCTTTTTATTGTTGCTGTATGCCTGGAATGAACTGTACCCTCCCACTTAAGAAACCTGAGCTTATCATTTTTTTTAACAGTTAATAGATGCTTCATTGAAGATACTAGTAACTGCAACTTCTATTATTTTCAATTTTATCCATTGAATATGTCTAGGAGAAGTTGGGGTAATAGAAGAGTTGATGGAATGATCTAGGATTAATGAGATTTCACTGCACATCAAATTTCAAAACCACCATACTATTTGCTTCAAGATATATCATTTTAAAAAATTTATAACATGCTTATATGATTTGCTTTGTAGGCAAATGCCAGGAATTAGAATGAGTATAATAAATTTCAATACATAAAAACAGGTTTTTAAAGGTAGTGGTAGAATTTATATGAAAATGAATTTTTATTGTCTGCATATTGCACAAATGTCTATATAATATGCTAATTAAGGAGTCTTTCCAGGCAACAAACTATGAATACTGTCGATTTTCCTTTCTTTTTAAAGGCTCAATTATCTCACATAAAACCTGAAGAAAAAGTGGAATTTTCTCCTGTAGTTACTATGAAAATTAAAGAATTCAGTTTGTAACCTAATGTTAAAGTAAATTTTTAAATAAGAAAGGTAAAACTAGTTAGTTGGGTCCACAGAAGCCTCATATCCACCAGTAAGGATTTCACTGTCCAAAGTTTTGCTCTAAATCCCACAGACACTGAATTTTCTCACAAACTAAGAATATTTCTGTTCCTTAGGGATGGACTTGCTTTTAAAAAATATTCTGGATTGACATGTAAGTCATATGCCAAATTATCCATATTCAAGAACTGCCAAGTTATAACTTCAAAGGAAATATGGACACAAGTTATTCTGTTAGAAAATTTTCTCTTTGTGGGTATCTTACATGGGCCGTCAATTTGCAAACAAACATTTATTTGGGAAGAATAGAATCTGAGTAAATAGAGAATGTAGAATAATCTGAAATTTTATTATCATCAAGCTTATAAATCCTAAGGCATCCATCTGGAAAATCAGAATGTATTTCCCACAGCAAGCAAAAAGGTCAAGTTCTTGGGCCAGGACATACTTTAGGCACATGTTTTGTACTGAAAAATTTTAGTCTTCTTTCTTTCATCATGATTGAGTAAGAAATTGAGATTATTCTGTGTACTCAGTGTTGTATCTGGAATCACAATTATTGGGTAATACATGATTAACATATTTTTTTTAAATCTCTAAATACTGATCAACATTTTCTTGACAGTCTTTTAGAGGTAAAATCTGAATATAATCTGATATGGTTTTTCTGTTTTGTAAGTAAGTTGGTAGTTTTTGCATGGTTGTATGTTGGTAATCTTTTCCTTTTATCATTGTAACTCAAAATACAATGCAGGATTTCCTTTTCACTAATTTTGTCTGATGTGATAATGAGCACTTTAGGGATAGTGCTTTCCCTATCAGGAAATCATCTTTCTTCTATTATGTTGCATTTTTTTATTTATGCTACATAGCTAATAATATAAATTTGTGCCTTTTTTTAAATCCCCAATGCCAACCATCTCATTATTAGAAAGTTTGTGTTACTAGCCTTACACCTGTTATTCCAGGAGAGATTATGAACATGTCCTGAGAATCACTGCTGCAATTTTTCTGTGTGTTCTTTCCAACCTCTGAAGTGAATGGATCATAATTTTGTGCTCATATTTTCAATTACCATTTTGGTTCTCGACTTTCATTGGAATGCTTGTATCTTAATAGGATGTTATAAATCTTTGGTCTGTTATCATTCTTCCAGATGTTGCTTTATGAATTCTTACTTTAGTTTCATAGAGGTGATATTTCCTTGTACCTTTTTAAGAACAGAAGCTTAATTTCTTAAATTTTAAAAAGTTTTTAAAAATTATTTTTGCTTTATTTGATGAATTTCCAGCCGTTTTCCTACAAGTCTATAATCTAATACTGCTTTTCTCTTATTTTTAAAAATATATTCTACATTTTGGATTTTTTAAATTATTCTGCTTACTTATCTTTGATAGAAATAAGTCCAAACAGAACTAATGTTTGCCAAGGAAAAAAAATGGCACTATTCCTCCACTATTGCCACTATTCACCTGGTGCTGATAGCATCCTGCTCTCCAACCTACAGCCTGAGATGGATGAATACATCTCTTAACATAAAGCCTGACATCTTTAGTACCTTTATTCAGGACAAACCTCCTAGACTGGGTGGCTGTTGCTTCACTAAGGCCTGTCTTTTAGATATTTTAATTTGAAAATATATTGCCCTTTGGCTACTTTGGATTTTGTTTTTGCTTATAAATCTTATGTGGTGGAGCTATAACTCCCAGAAGAAAACCATGGCCAAACTGTACCTACTCAACATTCTGACAGACGGAATATAAGTGACAAAGTCTCAGAAAGTTTTTGGAAAGATATAAACCAATAAAGATGAAAGTGTGCTTTATTTCTAGTTACCCAAGCTCTACAGTAGGTAAAATAAGGCTTTTCTAAACCAGCAAGGGGCAATCTGCTGGGGAGGTTCGAGCCTTGGTTAGGTACTTCCAGGGAAACCATTCTTTCCTGATAGTGTAACATCTATGAGTCACTAGTTCTGTTTCTTGATGTCTCTACTTGCTTTTACCCAGTAAAAGTCTCACATTTTTGTTATAGGTTGGTCATAGTATTAGTTTTCACTGACTTAATTGTATTTTTCGGTGGTTGTTTTTCCTGACAAACTGGTATTTTACTGAGATATTAAGAGAGAGCATACGAGAAACTCATTAAAATACCTTTCAATCCACTGATTAAGCTTCATTTCCTGAAAATTTCACTAGCAATGGGATTCTTATGGTATTTGCCTAAGCCACTTTCTTTATTTTTTATTAGCTGACAAAATTTCATTGATATTAGCTTTCCAAAAAAAAAAAAAAAAGGCAGCACCACAGTGTTACTAAATAGTTAATATAGTAAGTAACTTTCAAAGTGGGCTCAAAAGTTGAAGGATATATTTAAACAAAGTTTATACCAGAGATATCTATTTACATTAAAAAAATGCATTAGTCATGAGCTAATTACCAAGGATTTTTTTTCAGCCAGACTTAAAGTTGAAGTGTCCATAAAAATCAATGTATTGGGAATCACATCTACAATATTCTGTAATACTTCTGATCAGCTTATATTCAATATTTTTAATATTTCCACATATGCTAACTACTCATGCACTCAATGAATTTTAGTCACAGTTTTGTTCTCTAATGTATTCCTACAGACTAAAAATGTGCTCAATAGATATTTGATGAAAGAATAATTCTAGAGATCACATGACAAATTCATTCTCATTAGGTCAGTGGTAGACAAAAGTGATTTGCTGACTGATAGATGATTCTAAGTTTCGTCTGGCTAAACCTAAAGTAAAAACAATTTTCATAAAATACTAAAGCATCATTTGCCCTTTCTTCACTATGCTAACATTTATTGATGATCCAAAAGCAATGTTTGGTGAAATTTCTGGCAATGATACAAAACTATACTGCTTATATCTTCAAAGTCATCCACTTATAGGAGAATAAAATGCCATTTTCACTTTTTCAATGTCTTTGATGAAAAAAATGTGTCATTAATTTTATTCAATTTAGACACTTAAGCACACATTTTCTAAAATATCTTATATGATAAAATGGGAAAAATACATAAACTTTATTCTTTGTAACACCATTGTTGTTGAAATGACTGACAAACAAATTGGTTATTCAGGTTTGACATTATAGGAGACGGTAATTTAAAATATAGCAACAATATCAAAATGTGTCAACGATTAATGAAAATAAAAGAAGATATAGGACCACATCCAAATATGAAAATATAATATGGTATGTGCTAAAGATAAAATTTCATGCAAATAAGTTTAAATATCTGGCTAACCACATAAATAAAGGCTCTTTGCAATTTTTATTTAAATTTGGAAACAATTTAATGCCTATAATAAGAGTCTGCTTATCAAAATATGGAATGTTAAAACTTAATTATTAAAATATATATATAGCCTTATCAAATGAAATGTAGTTATGTGCTCCTTGAGAAGAAGGTATAATAAAAGTTATCTAGTAACAAATGCAAATTATAGAAGAGTGTGTTGTGATACCAGCAATATATCAACACAAAATCATGGGGAAAATATCTGAAAGAGTTTATACAAAATAATAGACCTGCTTAACTGTGTGTGGTTGGAGTTGCAGTGGTGGGTTTTTGACTTTCTTATCTGTATTTCTTGATTTATTTTTTAATATAATGAATGACTGAGTCTTGGTTAATGAGTAGGTAGGATGAACAGAAGAATACCTATTCAAATAATTTCAGTGTCTTCTCTCCTCAAACTTGTGAAGCCTAGCCAGTTGGGGAAAGGATGTGGCAGCAAAAATTTTGGAGACATTTTTGGTAAATCTTGATGTGCTCACTTAATTGGATCTTGCTTTTTGAGGCTTCATTTTAATCACATGATTAGCTAATGTTTTAATTGGGAAAAACAATTTTTTTCATTTCCTAGGAGTCATCAAATATATTAATGAATGAAAAAATTGCACTCATGAAGACAGATCAGCTAATCAACCAGTAGGAGTTTTCTTAATGCTTATTAGGTGTTCATTACTTTCTCATGAGAACATTGTTTTTCTGAAATCCAGGAGGAGGCATGCCCTAAGGTTGCTGAAAATTACTTGTGTGGCTAAGTGTTTGACAGAATACAACATGAAAAGATGTCAAACAGCTACTTCTCCCCAATGAACATTCTGTTTTAAAGGTAATGTGATCCACAATTCTCATTTTCCTTAAGTTGCACATTGGTGTATATTAAATAATAGAATTTCTGCAGCTTTCTAAAATAATCTCTATGGCTTTAAGTATTTCTTAAGAAAACGCATTATTCTGTAGGAGAACCATGTTGTTTAAGACATATTTATTCTTGGAGTGCCTGGGTGGCTCTGTCAGTTAAGCGTGTGACTTCGGCTTAGGTCATGATCTCACGGTTCGTGGGTTGGAGCTCCGGGTCGGGCACTGTGCTGACAGTTAGCTTAGAGCCTGGATCCTATCGTCAGATCTTGTGACTCCTTCTCTCTCGGACCCACCCCTGCTCACGCTGTCTCTCTTGCTCTCAAAAATAAATAGAAACATTAAAAAATATATCTATATATAAAAAGACATATTTATCCTTGACAGTAAATTATATTAAAAAACACGTTTATTCAGATGTTGTCTCCTCCTTAGATAAGTCTAGCTATGTTCTGAAAAAAGAAATAAGGCATTCACTCAGCCAAGCATGCAAAGAGCAATAAGGGAAAAAAAAAGGAAAGAAAAAAAAGAAAAAGTATCTACAAAAGCATATAATTACTTCTTTAAACAAAATTTGCTTTTTCAGTGTCACTACCCAGAGATATTCAGATGACATTCAGACATGCTTTACAGACATGTACCTGAGACTTTAATTGTCTACTTCTGGTTATGGATTTGCACATTTTGACAAGGGATGACAAACCATGTTGCTGCGGAAAGACACTATGGTCCAAGTGATTATACCCCTCAAACCAAATAATGAGAAATACAGTCACGCAGTGGGCAGCATGACTGAAATTGAGGTGACCTCCTCATTATATTTATGGCCTACCATCCAAATCTACCTAACCCAACACGATATTCCAAAACACTATGGATATTTTTCAATTGGGGATTGAATTGTTACCCTAAAGCCATGTAAGTGGGTAGACAAGATGTCCTAAAACCTCTCCTTTGTCCTTTATTCCTTTAAAAGTCATAGAGTGAATATGGAGTGGCTAAAATTACAATATCCGTTTTTGCCTTCAACATAAAAACTGTGCACCTGTGACTGTGATCTAGTTTGGTCGGTTAAGAGCTGGCTTGGGTCAGTAAAGGTTAAGACAGACAAATGTATTTTTTTGCAGCAAGTAGGACTTTCCTAGCAAGAGGCAAGGAAAAAGCTGAATGACAAATAAAATGCTCAGCAATTACGTGAACTCTAACCCTTCACAATCTGAAACTACAATGACAAGCTTTCATATCCGGAGGGCTTGTCTCACTCAAGAGGAAGGTAGTGAGCAGACATATCAAAATTAGAGTTCAGTTAATTAGGTGACAACCATTTGTCTAATTAGGGAGTGTATCTCGAGAGCAATGGATATAGAAATGGGAATAGACGAAAGGTGATTTTTCCTATTTAAAGTTAAATTTATTATCTGAGAAAAGACATTCTCAAGAAAATCAAAACTATAAAATTGCAATGTAGATGCAAGAATAATTCTTAAGAAATTAAGAGCGCTCTAAATAGTAATGCTGACCACTGGAACATCTTTAACTGGCAAGGAGTACATAGGACAAGTACACAGGACATAGAACGGGAGGTTTTAAAAAAGTCATTTCCTAATATAGTGAAGTCTAGAAAGGCAGCATAATGTGGTGGAAAGTGGAAAAAAATTTTTTTGGAAAGAGCAAAATCTGAAAGTCAAGAAACCAGTATGCCATTATATTAGGCTGTGCCACAACCTCATTGTGAATATTTAGCCCAGAATTTCTTTGAGCTTCAATTTTTTTCTACAGCATTAGGTGGTAGAAGTGGATACTTTCATACCCTCTGAGATTACTTTTTTTATGTTTTATGAATGCCTGTTTTTGTCACTAAAATAAGAACTTTTTTGATTAAGCTATTTTTAAGTAGGATCACTTTGGAATTCTTTAGATGAGAGAACTTTAAAAGATAATTGTAATCTACACCTCAAATTTTAATTTAATATAATATGACCTTTAAAGTTTGTAACATAGACCTACAGTTTGAAGAGAAAGTGAAACATCAAGGCAGCCCTAAAAACAAGCATATTTTTCACAGGGCCACTAAAATGTCCCCTTAAGCTTTTAAATTCAGCTTACAAACAGTAATTCTTCTTACAAAAAATACTGATACAAAAACATGTATTTTGCATTTAAACTTCTAATAAAAATAATAACATGGAGGAGTATGAGTAAAAATAGGACACCAACTACATTTACTTGGTCCATAACATTTCTATGTGCCATATTAAAGAATAATTGGACAATTGGATTAGTAGATAAAAAGCTAATAATGGCTTTCTTCTAAATTTCATAGTTTATCAAAACCCTTCAAAAATAGGTTGATTAGAGGGGCACCTGGGTGGCTCAGTCGGTTAAGTCTCCGACTTCGGCTCAGGTCAGATCTCACGTTAGTGGGTTCGAGCCCCGCATCAGGCTCTGTGCTGACAGCTAGCTCAGAGCCTGGAGCCTGCTTCCAGTTCTGTGTCTCCTTCTCTCTCTGCCCCTCCCCCTCTCATGCTCTGTCTCTCTCTGTATCAAAAATAAATAAAACATTTTTAAAAAATTTTTAAGCAAAAATAGGTTATTAGAGAATGAATAACTTCTCAACTTATTATGAGTATCTAATGTTTAATTAATATGATACGCTACCTTAAAATATTTTCTCAAGTTACTTATCATATATGCTTTATCATAAAACATAAAAAGCACCATACATGTAAGTATTATTATGCATTCCTACTAATAAACTGTTATTATTATACTTAAAGCTAAATTAATCAATTCAAATATAAGTTTCTTGAAATAAATAAACTGTTATTATACTTAAAGCTAAATTAATCAATTCAAATACAGGTTACTTGAAATACTTCCATTGTTATAAGAATTTTAATTTCTATGCATCAGATAAAAAAAATAGAGCCAGGAGATAATTTGTTATACTTGAGGGATATTTTAATGTCAAATCTGAAGTCGTTTTGCATTATTATTAAGAATTTAGTCTCTGGACTCCTATTGGCTTAAATCTTAGCTCTAATATTTACTACTTTGTGAACTTAGATTACTTATATAGCCTACCTGTGTGGTTTCCTCAAAATAATAGTAATATCATATAACTCTATTATTCTGCACAAAGTACCACAAACTGGGTGGCTTAAAGCAAGAAAAAATTTATTGTCTCATAATTCTGGAGCTAGAGCTTCAAAATGAAGGTGTTAGCAGGATCATGCTCCCTCTGAAGGTACGAAAGAAGGACCTGTTCCAGAACTCTCTGTTAGGTTCCTATAGTTCCTGGTCAATGGCAACAAAGCTGCAATCTGCCCACATTGTTCTCCCTGTGCGCATGTAGTCTCTTCACATGGTGATTCTTTATGAGGACACCAGACACCCTATGGGACAGACACCCATCCTGTCCCAGAATGATCTGATCTATACCTGACTAATTATACTGCAACAACCTATTTCCAAATAAGGTCACATTCTGGGGCCCCTGGGTGGCTCAGTCGGTTAAACCTCCGGCTTCGGCTCAGGTCAGATCTCACGTTCGTGGGTTCCAGCCCCGCGTCAGGCTCTGTGCTGACAGTTAGCTCAGAACCTGGAGCCTGCTTCCGGTTCTGTGTCTCCTTCTCTCTCTGCCCCTCCCCCTCTCATGCTCTGTCTCTCTCTGTATTAAAAATAAATGAAACATTAAAAAAAATTAAAAAAAAAATAAGGTCACATTCTGAGATAATGAGGGTTAAAACTTCAAGCCATGAATTTATGTCACAATTCAACCCACAACAAACTCACGGGGACATTATAATCATAACATGGTAATGTACAAACATATACACGTTTATATAGGAGAACATTGGCATGTGGAAAGCACCCAGCTGAAAATACGAGCAGGCTTCTACTTGTCATGGGGAATCAGAAATCAACTATGGTACCCAAGGAATGAAACATTAGGAGAAAAACATCTGTTTCTCTTAATCCTTATGAAAATCATCTTACTCTGCATCACCATTTTTTTTTTACCTACACTGCACCTCTTGCTATCTCCCTACTTTTATCTACACAGAGTTTCCCATACCAAAAGCAATGAGAGTATTATTTTTTCTTAATAAACTTCTTATGCCCAGCGTGGAGCTCAACGCAGGCCTTGAACTCACAACCCTGAGATTAAGACCTGAGATGATATCAAGAGTCAGACACTTAACTAACAGCCACCGCAGCATCCTGAGAGTAATATTTTTTATACTGAAGTCAAACATGACCATTCCTCTACTTAAACTCATGCAATGGTTCTTGCCACACTGAGAAATAAATCAAGTTTTCTACCATGTTCTACAGGTCCTTCCTTCATGAATAGTCCTTACATTATGTCACCTGCTTTATCTCAGATTTTTACTAACAGTATACAAACTTCATCTCTGTGACTCAGAAATGCTCTTCTTAACTCAAGCACTTCTCAGCTGCAACTTTACTTGCATGCTTTTATTCCAGACTTTGCACAGCTGACTTTTCAACTCTCAGATTTCAGTTCAAATGCCCAATTTAATAAGCATTGTTCTTAGGGTCATAGAATTAGCAATAGATAACATTTATTGACTGCTTATCATTACTCTAGTAGCTCTACCTGCTCTATTTTAATTAAATCTCAGTTCCTAACACCATAGGTTACATTCTGTTATTGTTTTACCTATGATGAAGCTGAGGCTTCGTTAAGTTATTAATTTAACCAAGTTCCATGGTACCCTTGTACCCAAACCCAGATTTCCTGAAGCAAATCCAGTGTTGTATTAGTGACTATTAGATACTCCTATTTATAAGAAGAATGTTAATTTGGTATTTTCTCATGCCAGAGATTCTGAAAAACAGGTACAAAATTTTCAAATCATGGAAGTTTAGGGTTTTAAGTGTAGGAGTAGACAATTTTATATACCTTGGTAATTTATAGGTATTTTATTTAAAAGAATGAAAAAAAACATCCATAATTATATCCTTAAGGCATCAAGAAAAACTTTTCATTGGTAAATTCTTTCCATAATTGCATAAAATAGTGCAATCAATTTCAGAAAAATGCCTATGTTTACATAAACACTAAATTTGAGGCTTAAAGGAAAATGATCAGATATTTGATAGTTACTTCATTCCTTGTTTTAAAAAAAAGAGTGAATAAAATGTTTATCAGTTCATGATCAAACTTGCTTTCTTAAATGTGTCTTCTTCTAAAAATCACTTACATGACATAGCTTACATGATAGCATCTTGTGAAAAGTACAATGTTAGAAAGAAGAAACCGGGATCCAGATTCAACATTTGCAACTGAACATAATACAAGGGTTTTTGGGTGTTGTGGTTTTTTAAGGCATAATAATGTCATTAACATTTAATGTTTCTAAAAGAATACACATCAGGGGCCCCTAGGTGGCTCAGTCAGTTGAGCATCCAACTTTGGCCCAGGTCATTGATCTCACAGTTCGTGGGTTCAAGCCCCATGTCGGGCTCTGTGCTGACAGCTAGCTCAGAGCCTGAAGTCTGCTTCAGATTCTGTACCTCCCTCTCTCTCTGACCCTCCTCTGCTCATGCTGTCTCATCTCTCTCTGTCCCTAAAAAAAAAAAAAAAATACACATTAAGATAACAATTTGTCCTGCAGTATATAGTAAAGACAGATAACCTAATTACAGCTAATAAAGAAGAAGAATTTTATTTAAAGTACTAATTAACACAAGTGTGTAGGAAACATGATGAAAGACATATTATTTGTTAATTAAGAAAGAACTTAGTGTAAGACTTTACTTTCCTAACATAACCTGCTTAAATTCCAAAAATCAGAATTTATCCCACAATATACAATCTTAAACACACCAAAGATCTTCAAATTTGTAGCCAGAATCATACTGATAAAACAGGTTTAACTTCTAAGTTCCCCAATTTCATATAAATCTAAGGTAAATGAGGAAGGGTGCATTAACATTTGTTTATGCATTCCTTCTAATAAAATTATTTTATTTAATTTTATTTCAGAATTTATTCTTTTACCCCTAAGAATATATATAAACTTATTTTATTTTGCAACATTTATAATGTCAAAATATGGCTCTTTCTAAGGAATATAGTCATTAGAAGGAGTGTGTGGTCCCATTGAAATTTGCTGGTAACTTTTCTACCAGACATGATCATAATCTTGGTTTTTTTGAAATATTATTTATTTTATTGTTGTTATTGCCATTTGGCAATTCTTGGAAAAGCTACAAGGCTCATGTCTGGCCAAATAGGTGCTGACAGTGTAAACAGAGATCTATACCAGTTCAGGTTTCTATTGTTATTGACACAGCTGAAATAATAATACCCTGAGTTTTCAACTAAATAAAACTTTACAAATATATTTATGACCAGAGATTCTATTGCAGATTTTGTTTTCTCTTGGTCCTTCTCAGCAACCTTATTATAATAGAGTAGCAGTGACCTTTATTTAGATTTAAGTCATCAGGGAGTTGAAGCTTGTGACAATTTTACAATCTTTTAAAATGGGAAATCTTGGGGTGCCTGGGTGGCTCAGTCAGTTAAACATCTGACTTCAGTTTAGGTCATGATCTCAGGCCTCTGAATTCAAGCTTCACGTTGAGCTCTGCGCTGACAGCTCAGAGCCTGTAGCCTGCTTAGGATTCTGTGCCCAAATCCCTCTGCTTCCCCTCCTCTCTCCACTCCCCACCTCTCAAAAATAAACATTAAAAAAACTTTAAATGGGAAATCTTCCTTTTATTGAAAAGCCCCTTGGGTAAATCATAGAAAACAAATGCAATTCTGAAAACTATTTCATTGATGGGATTTTAATGATAATGTTTGATGTCTATTTGAAGGGAGTTAATCAGCATATCCACTCATTCTGTGAAAGTCAAAGGGGAAGAACAGAACAAGAGACACCACCCATAGCAGATAGTCCAGCTACCAGTTCCAGAGAGTGTCATCAGGGACTAAAAAGAGTGATATTGTGAAAATGGTAAGGTCAAATGGAAAATAAAGCACTTCCCTTAAAGGCATGTAATACTATCCTTACGGATCTAAGTACACAAGAGGTGGGTTATAATGTAAACTGAATTCTGACCTGTACTACTTCCCCTATGATCTCTTCGCCAGTGCTGGGATCCTTATAAAAATTAGTACAGCAGACCTTGGTGAACGGTCATGTTCACACTTTGCAACTTGAAATTTATTCACCTCTATATTTCCTTCTTGGTGAGGACCAAGGAAATACGACTGAATAAAACTAAGCATAGCATCAAAGTTTTGATAGCTAAATAACAAAAGGAGTACATCTTGAACTAGAAGCTGCCAGTTGAAAAAAAATATTCATGGTCTATAGAATTGTCTAAACTGAAGCTTTTTTATGAAATAACCATGGATTAATCAAATTTAAACATCTCAGATAGGCAGCAGAATACTCTTCCTTCTTGTCAATGTTTCAAAGAAAACTATCAAATGATAATTCACCCATTCAGAACTAAAGCGCAGCTTTCTCCAACATGGTTGAGATCAAAGGAGGAAAATGTAGGTTCATAATGATATTTAGAAATACCTTTATATTCTATAACTAAAATTAATCAATTCCGCTTCTAACATAGCATGGCAAGATGAGCTCAATTTGAATACAGTGATTGTTGAAAGAGTAATTTATTATGGATAATCTGTAGTGTGGATATTATAGTGCCATATACAAATTGTATTAAATATTGTTGAGTGATGTTGTCTACCATAGGCAAAAGGCCCACTTCCATAAGGGGAAAGTCATTCATAGTCTTCTGTCAATGTCTTTGTTATCAATGTTTGGTTTAGAAAACAAGCAAAGGTCTAGCTTGTTGTCAAGAGGCAGTTTTATTTTCTGAGGCAAATCACTTAACCTCTTTAAACTCAAACATCCTCATAAAATGCAAGGGCTGTCTAGTTGAACTCGACAGCTGGGCCAGTTACTAAGGACTCAGAAATAAATAAATCACATCTTGCCCTTATGCTATTCACAGACTGGGGAATGGCAGAGATGTAGGCATTTGCAATCCACTGTACAGTCTAAGCTAAAAAGTGTAAGCAAAGAGCTTAAAAGCAAAGAGGCATAATAATGCAGAGCATGTGACCTAAAGTGCATCCCAGTAAGAAAGGATTGGTGATATTTTTACCACTTCTGACAAATTTGATTGCAAAATGGCTACGCATTTCAAAACTTATGCAATAAAAATTTGAAATAGCTCTCTGGAGCAATAGTCTTCAAATATTAACACCAATATTCTAGATATGACCATTATACTATATCTTTATAGGCATAACATGTCAGTATAGTACTATCAGTTAAACAGTTGGTCAGTCCTATCTAGTTTAATAATTAGGGAGTGAAAGCATTATACAGCTAGTTCCTTAAAATCACTTTGTTATTGTGGTTTTAAAAGCAGGGTTTTGTCAAGTATTTCTAGGTTAAAAATATAGAAAATGTTTTTGTACTCAGAATAGTATCAAAAAAGAATGACAGTTAAGTTAGTTTGTAAATAGGGGGCAGGAGTTGAACCTGTAGGAAGGAAGTAAAACATGATCCAAAAGGGTTTTATGAGTACAGCTCAGAACAGTGTGAGGGAATATAGAAAGGTGTTGATTTTGTACTGGGCCAGTGGCTGTCAAGGAATTATATAAGTGAATCTTTGAAACCAAGACAGATTGCCCCCATAGAAACAATTTAATAAATTATAATTAAACCAGAGTTTATATTGTAGCTGTAATGTAAAATTATACCCCCAAACACAAGCCCACAACAATATCAAATACTGTAATTCAAGGTCTCATTAACTGAAGAGCTTCTAATGAAAGTTTTAAGGATTCTCTTCCCATCATTGCTAGCTCCAAAAGCAAATTTAAATGTAAATAATTAGCACTGTGTTAGGTTTTAGTGTGACATAGTGAAGATGATAGGATATCTAAACATTGGGTGCTAGCATTAGTAGTATTGATTTAAAGATAACTTTAATTTGGGGGGCTCCTGGATGACTGAGTCGATTAAGCATCCAACTTCAGCTCAGGTCATGATCTCGCCATCCCCAAGGTCAAGCCCCACGTTGGCTTTGTGCTTACAGCTGAGAGCCTGGAGCCTGCTTCAGATTCTTTGTCTCCCTCTCTCTGCTCTTCCCCCACTCACACTGTCTCTCTTTCTCTTAAAAATAAATAGACATTAAAAAAAAATTAAGTAACTTTAATTTTTACCTGTTTGGAAATACTACCTTTGGAATACCATTCCAACTACTATTTTGGTGATCTGATAGATAGTCTAAGAAGCCCCTATTTGTTTTCTATATGAAAAATATTGTGAATTGAACCCAAAGAACTAAAGATCCTCATCAGAATTGCATTCTCAAGATTAAGAAGGCAAATATTTTGCTTCCAATTCATTATCTCTTTATCCTCGTTCAGTGTCAACCTTTCATGTCAAGTGTACCTTTGACGTCAACTTTGACAAGAATGAAAAGACTTCAATAAGGATAATCCCTGGGCGATTAACCGTGGGAAACAGGGCTACCTGCTTTCACCTATTCACATTGAGCATGTTCTGCCGTGTGCTTCCGTGCAAGGGGTTGATATATAATTGGCAAAAGAAGCCACGTAAGACTTTAGCAATCTAAACCCAGGCCTAAAGACAGAAAGTTTATTAAAATTGATAGGGAGAAGTAAAACACGAGAAAGGACAGGTGTTTTAGAAAATAGTCTCCAAGGCAGCAGTCAAACCAGAATATGATAACCTCCCTGCTGAAGGCTATACAAGTCAAGGAAGCACCCTCCAGGCCCAAACAAGGAAAAGAGACCTGCCCAAAAACTGCAGAATGGTGCAGCTGAGAAGTGTGTTTGGTGCTCTGTGCAGATTTGCTCAGTAGAACTTAGAAATTCAAACAGTGAATAGAAGAGAATGGTTGTGTTTGTATGCCACAATTTTAGGACTGATTGTTACAAGTTAGAAATAGAGGGACTGAATACTTTTTGGTACACATATCAGCAAGAGATTAATCTAGTTGGGGATGTGGAAGTAAATCATTCATACAAAAACAGAATAATTTAAAATTAGGAAATGCCAGAGTCCACCTACAGCAGGTCCAGGGCTCCCTGAAGGATGGACGGTGTCAGTGAAAGGGAATGAGAGAGTCTCGAGTTTCTTTCTGATCACCAGGCAGGCATCTCTGCACTGACCTGAGAGCCAGCTTTATTTATGGAAAAAAAATGTATGGGGGACAAAACAGAAGTGCCATATGCCTTAGAAAATAATTTCTGATGACAAATTCTTTGGTATGTAAAAATTTCCCAGAACATAGATTGGTAGAAGACTCATGCATAATCTTTACCAATAGTGATTGATGTAGGTGACTTAGATGTTTATCATATGGGGAAAGAAGGTATTCTCTGCATTCAAATACAAGGCAATGATTTTAGCATAGCAAAAGCAAAAGTTAGTTCTTTGTGAAGGGGGGGGTCAATAGCCTGTTTTCTTGAGTAGAAGAAAAACAGGATTCTCAGGAAATGTAACACTTGTTCCCATAAACACAAAAGAAGAAATTCCTATAATAAGTACCTTCAAAAGGCACAATTAGCATATTTGGAGATGTGGGAGCAAGTCACTTTTGATACCAGTCAACAAGGTGCCTTGGGGGTCGGTGCTCAAGCAAAAATAACTGAGTGGGGGTAGACATTGGTCACTATTTGACAATGGGAGACCCCCGCTTTCCAAACCCACCTTACCTCACAAGGAGTTTTTCTCAACTTGGTGAGTTCAGAAAATGGCTTCCAGCATGGAAAATTAAAATGTGAGTCAGAACAAAGAAAGAACTATCCAATTTAAACCTCTAGTTTAGGCCAAACATTCCAGTAATCTGTCTCTCTCTATATATATACACGTGTATTTATTACCCATGTATAGCTATGTTTGTGTGCATATACATACAATAAATACAAATATAACAGACAACTGACATGTACAATATGTGTTTGGCATATATATTTATGTACATATATGTGTATATATATATGGTATATGTATGTATACACACACACACACACACACACAAAAGTGTGTCTGTACTGATAGTAGCCATACTGTCTTATTTTAAGATAGGAGCAACCAGAATAAATATTAAAGTGGAATCAACTTTTATTTCAGATTCTCACAACCAATAAAATATTGGGTTTTTTTTCACATCTCCTGACTTTATTGCTTCAATATCATTTAGCAAACTTGCTTATTTTGTGTGATTTGCAATTGTCTATGTGCTTTTCCTACCTCCCCTGGAAATAGGAACTGTAAATTCCTTAGGTACCACTTAATCTTCTTGACCTCCACTTCCCATGTGTCTTAATTCTTCTGGAAGAGTGGTTCTGGCAATTTCTTCTCAAAGCCCACATTGGTCACATGCTGAAACACAAAAAAACTTTCCTGCTATCTTAGTTTCCTAGGCCTGTTCGTAGCATAGTACTACAAACTGGTTGGCTTAAAACTCAGAATTGTATTTTCTCTGGAGGCTAGGAGTCTGAAATCAGGTTCCTCTGAAGGTTCCAAGAAGTAACATTTCTTGCCCCTTCCAGCTTCTAGGGACCCCAGAAATTCCTTAGTCTGTGGCAGCATCACCCCAACCTCTGCTTTTGTCCTTGAACAGCCTTCCTCCTTGTGATTCCATGTCCTTTCCTCTTCCTATAAGAACACAGGTCACTGTATTTAAAGTCACTCTAGGGGCACCTGTGTGGCTCAGACAGTTAAGCGTCTGACTTCAGGTCATGATCTCATGGCTTGTGTGTTCGAGTCCCATGTTGGGCTCTGTGCTGACAGCGCAGATCCTGGAATCTGCTTCCAAATCTGTGTCTCCCTCTCTCTCTGCCCCTCTCCCACTCATGCTATCTCAAAAATAAACATTAAAAACCATAAAGTCACTCTAAATCCAGGATGATTTAATGTCCAGATGAAGTCACATTCTGAGGTTCCAGGTAAGCATGAATTTTAGGAGGATGCTATTCAACCACTACACCTGTAAATTAGACATTCTTATTTTAAAGTCAATAAGCGCACCATTTCTTCATCCAAAAAATATTTTTTGAGCTTACTATGAAACAGGTGAAGGAAGATACCAGTGAGCCAAAAGATAGTTCTCCACTCTCAAGGTTCTACTCACGTTTTAGCGAAGTGGAGGGAGGAATAGCAAATATAGATATGCAGACATAAGGATGGGTACATATACAGAGAGGTACACAGATAGAAAAAGAGCAATGGAAGTAGAGATAGAAATAGGGAGTTGACAAGTACAGTGAAGAAAAACAGCAAGATAGGGAAGTAAATATTACATCATTAGGTTCTACTTCTTTGATTTGTGTTAGCAAAATATACATAAGCCTTTAAGCCATATTTTGAAGCAGTCAGTCTATTTAACCTAGTATTACTGTAACTTAAATGGCTCCTCAAAGTGAATTCTATCATTCTCAGAGGACCCTTCTGTCCAATGACTTATGGTAAATATCTGATAGAGTTATAATTTTTAATATTTATTTTTGAGGAATAAAAGATTTCAGCATGCTATTTTAATGATCTTCTTTGAAAACTAATAGATATAAGAGTTTTTTGTTTGTTTTGAGAGACAGAGAGACCTTGAGATCATGAGGGAGAGGCAGAGGGGGAGAGACAGAGAGAGACACTGAGCGAGAATATTAAGAAGGCTCCATGTGCAACGTGAAGCCCTACTTGGGGCTTGATTTCATCACAGTGAGAGCATGACCTGAGCTGAAATCAAGAGTCAGAGGTTTAACCAACTGAGCCACTCAGGTGCCTCTAGACACAAGGTTTTCAAAGAAATATGGTTTAAAAAAAAGTCATTGACTAAAAGTGGTGGAGAAAAATCCAGGTTTGCATTTAAAACTATGATGTTGAGATTCAGCTTTTTTACTTGAAAATAGAAACAGAATGGACCCTTCAGTAGATGGTTGTGAGTATTAAATGAGATAAGGTATGTAGGTGTGGCACATCATCGGGAACATACTACGTTTTAAGCAAACATTAGTTGAACGTAAATACCTCATTACTCTTTCTCTTAATATTCATCATAAAAATGTAATGCAACCTTTTTTATCATCATATAGCTATTGGCTCTTTCATTGTAATTGAACTGAATGTATGTCTTTGCCTTCTATAATAAGAGATTTTATTGAGAAAACCTAAAAGAGTTCAGAAAAATTTCTTTCTCTGTTAAAGGGTACTTGTTAGCCTCTCTTTTTAATTATTTTAACCTATTGAATTCAAATCTTCCTTTTAACTAACAGTATTCATCTACGATTAAGCATATAGCAAGCTAAATTGTTTTAATGCAGTAGACAGTTTTATCCTACCTCCAGGAACTTAATTAACCACACAAATGCCATGCACTGCCTCTTCTGATAGTCTCAAGCAAATGGACCCTGAGTAACATCCCTCAGTGGTGCCCCATAGGATGATAAGAGTCTTGTTTATGAGTAACGTGGGTAATCAGAAGAAGCTGCTGCATTAATTTGAGCGTGGGGGATGGTGCCATTCTACCTTTACAATTGTGTCAGTCTTTTAGACAGAACAACTGCTTTTGATTAAGAGTGAATATTTCTCTCCCATCTCAGAACTAATTTTCGCTCTAATCAAACTGATGCCAATTCTTTTATTTTTAATTCAAGTCTAGGTAGTCCTCTACTTACTGTCAAGAGATTTAGATGAAATATCTGTTCTTTTTGACAGAACAAACCTGTAAGAGTCTTTGCCTTAGTTTGTCATGCAGTATTTAATAA
The DNA here is from genome assembly GCF_006229205.1 of Suricata suricatta. Lineage (NCBI taxonomy): Eukaryota > Metazoa > Chordata > Mammalia > Carnivora > Herpestidae > Suricata > Suricata suricatta. Next base: position 44,468,884 of record NC_043704.1, read on the forward strand.
TTCCCTCCTTGAATTCAGAATTTCTTGAAATGGGCTGAAATCTAAAAATATTCTTGGCAGAAACAGTTATACCAGACATCTTAATTATTATGTTTCCAAGGAAATGACAGACTATGTAAGGGAAGCTGACATGTCTCCCTGCAGCTATGTGCTTTTTATATTGGAACTTGAGGCTATTATAAATTACCTAGGCCGGAGACTGGCATGAGCACAAAGCCTAGGATACAAACCAGCTGCCACATAATGAAGCTGGTGTTAACCCCTTCGGGTCTCCCCTTTTCTGCCTTGCGGTGCACTGGTCAAATAAATACAACACCTTCAGGAGCATACAGATCTCTCAAAGAGCAGGAAAAATATTTCACTGTTTCATTTTCCTTCTTTTCATGAACCGTTGCTGTTTATTGTCTGTCCACTGTTGGAATCATTCCTGAGGATCAAATTGAACAGGAAGATGGAGGAAACTGGAGGTGAAGAGGTTGGGGTGTGAGGAGGGCAGGGGGTGGGCAGTTGTGCTGTAGGGCTGATGCTCTTGACGACTATTGCTTGACTGGAGTCCCTGCCCACTCTGCAGAATGCCACGCTTCCACATCGGGAAGGGAACTTAATCTCTGCACCTGCTGCCTCCTCGTTAGAGGGGAGGGGAGACGCACAGGCCATCTTTAAGTTAAGCAGCTGACACAACAGCCCCACTCAGTAAACTGAACAGAGCAAACATGTTAAACCGTTTCCTGTTGGGAAGGTCTTTTGAATTGTACTGCCATACTCTTTTAGCTTGCTTCTTGAATTTGGGCCGCTTGACTATTATTCCATTGCTAAAAGCTTCAATCAAATCTAAGTCCTGCTGCTAACAATTGAAAAGGCAAGAATTAACAAAATTGTCATTCTCCACATACAGAGATGTACCAAATGGGGCCTGATTAACTTTGTAAGTGTTCTTAAGTTTCTAGGATTATTTGGCTGATATATTTCATTAATAAAATGAAAATACTGTTATGTATTTTTTTACAAATATATTTACAAATGCTTTGTTACCTACAGAGAGAAAACAACGTAACACATTTTAGAAATGCTAAAAGACTTTGGAGATAGCAGGAAATGGGCTAGAGGTTGGTTTTGGATCTAACACTTCCTTTCTATTTTGCCTTGGATATGTTTTAATGTCTGTGTTTTTTTTTTTTTTTTCAGGAAAAACAGTAGGACAAAAAAAACATAAAACAAAGCAAAAATCCAGACATGGTATGCCCTGCCAACTTTATCCTACAGTTGCAAAATCAAATGAGAGGAAAAATGTGACAGTGGTTGAAAGATTATACATTTTTATCAGCAATTCATGGGCTTTCTTTCATTGTTAGAAAATGCTCTGGGAACACAAATCAGCAAACGCTGTATGGATGAAATAATGAGTGGTGTGAATTTGCTAACGAGTGCCTACTTGATAAATCTAGTGGAGAAGGACCTTCATTCACTATAGAGCATCCTGTCAGTCTCTCATTACAAATAAAACCCAGTAAAATCCATCAGGATACTGGCAGAGGCTGTTAGTAGGGACTCCTGCTTAGAGACTTCTGAGTCCAGCCTCTGCACTGCTTCTTTATTAGTTATTCCAAAAATTTTCCAAAGAAATTATATTTAACTTCATTTGTATTATTTTTATAAGCAGTTTATCTTAACACAAACCTTAGAAATAAGGTAATATTATTTTCAAATAAGATCATTAACAAAAAATTATACAAACATGACATTATAATCAAGAAAATTTCTTAGTATCCAGGTTAATTTTTTTCATTATGTAGACTATTTATTTTTGTACCCAAAGTAGACAATTTCAAGATGATTTCCATATTACCAATGATGTATGCACTTCCTAGAATTAAATATTCTCATTATTAATTATAGATAACAAAACTCTTGGATTAGAAAAAGAAGAGGGGGCACCCGGGTGTCTCAGTCTTTAATTGACCTAGGCTCACAGCATGATCCCGTGGTTTGTGAGTCTGAGTCTGAGTCTGGCTCTGTGCCAACAGCTCAAAGCCTGGAGCCTGCTTTGGATTCTGTGTCTCCCTCTCCTGCTCACATTCTGTCTCTCTCTCTTTCAAAAATAAATAAACATTTTTTCAAAAGAAGGAAAAATTACTATGTAATATCATTTTAAAATATGTTTTACTGGTCAACTCTGAGTTGACAGGCAATAAAACATAGCCAGTATAAATATTTCTATCACTTTTTGATAAAATAAAATATCAATTACCAGGTAGATTTCAAGTTTTGAAACTGTATATCAATTTCAAAATTCATCTCTTTACTCTCACCATAACTCACTTATAGCAAAGTTACCAGTCACCTTTTCTGAGCCAATGCACCCATTCCCCAGCTGTCATGAGTGTTGATGGCTTATGGCTCATAGATTCCTCCCTCTTTGGAAAGTTGTCCTGGGCAAAATAGAACCTGCATCATCTGATTGGTTTTGCCCACCCAGGGGAAGGCCACAGCCAAGGACTGACTAAAGGAGGTACACAAAATCCCGGACAAATTTGCCTGAAGAAGGGATCAACTTTGTGTTGCAACTCATGCAATTTCACTGCATCATCCTGCTTGCTTTATGTAAACCTTTCCTAAGAGTAAACTCTTGCTAACTCTTGTGTTCTCAAATCTTCGACTCAGTCTCTGCTTCTAGAGAATCCATTCTAAGACAGTTGTTGGGTACCAGGAATGGCTGTAAGAAACAGACTCTAGGGATTCTGGAGTTTGTTCTCTTGCCAGCTAGTGAACAATGAGAATCCCATCACTTCACAGTTGGATGTTGATGTTTCTTAACATCCTCCAGCAAGCAATTGCTAAGATTTTTACCTGTGATGAACTGGGGTGAGTCGGAGATGAAGTATTATGGAAAACAGAAAGTTACCAATTTAAACAATTAAATAAAAGTGTGGGCCACTGTGGCTCAGTCGGTTAAGCATCCGACTTTGGCTCAGGTAATGATCTCACAATTCATGAGTTTGTGTCCTGCATCAGGCTTTGTACTGACAGCTCAGAGCCTGGAGCCTACTTCTGATTGTCTCCCTCTTTATCTGCCCCTCCCTGACTCATTCTCTTTCTCTCTGTCTCAAAAATAAATAAACATTAAAAAAATATTTTTAATAAATTATACTTCATAGAATATAGCCTGAAGGCAGCTAACATGTGAACTAGGATCAGGAGCCAATCCTAAGAGTAGCATAAATACAGAAAATTTTGAAATCACAGGTTTGGCAAGTGTTGGATAGCAGGACCCTGACAAGAAAGTAGGAACCTTGGGATTGGAAAATCTGGATAGATGCTCTTGAGATTTTCCTGAGCTTCTAGAATAGAGAAAAGGCCTTCTCATAAGGAAAAAACACTCTCCTTTCTTGAAGATGACTGTAAAAATTCAAATGAGAGATGTATCTAACCAGATGCTTTCCTGCTTAGGATCTGTTCCTATCTGTCCTCCTGCCCACCAAACTAATCACTAGAATGGACTGACTGGGGAAGAACTGAGACTAGTATGAAAAGAGAGGTTTTATAAACACTGCAAGCTGTAGGTTCTGGCTTGTAGGTACCAAAAGGAATCAAGAGCACATGCCTAGAAGTGAATCATAAGACTTCTGGAATAAGGGTGGTATCATATAAAATTGAGTATGTGAGTAATCAAGGAGGGGACCTTCTTTATGACACACCCTCATTTAGCACCCTGGTAAATTCAAATTCCTGGAATGCTTACGTTTATATTTTTTGAGGATGTCACCCTCCCTTCATTACCTACAGTTTGAATCCATAAAACCCCGGTATGCTTCAGAGGTAAGTCTCTGCTCTTTGACTGTCTTCAAATTTAGTATGTCATCTCTGTGACCAGTTTCACCTTATGCACCCTTGTATCAGCAGTTTTCATATCTGTACAGTTCTCTTCTATTAGCAAGAATGTTGGCTTTAATGTGGTCAAAATGAATTGTTTATACTTACGAGCCAGGCATAAATGGCTGCTGATAGTCTAATGTCCACAGTTCTTATATGGTTCCCAAGTTTGCCTTAGAATCTGCTTGACAGATCCTATGGGATCAGGGGCTGTTACTAGCATTATCACTTCTATGTGATCTGTTTATTATCCCCTGCTGGTGAATGATTATCCTCTTACATTCTTCTAAGCTGGTGCCACCACCAAACTATCTGATGTCTCTGGATCTTAATTATAAATAATATTGTTGAGACATTTCTTTCTTGTTCAGGCAATAACAATAACCCTCTAAGAAAAGGCTCAGCTAATATCACAAGCTTGAAGAGTTATTTGTGATTTTAAGGCAAATAACTACCCCATTTCATTCCTCAGCATGCTATGCCCAGTCAAGTATCTGGAGAGAATATACATCAAACAGTATAAAAACTATGTTATGGAAGTCTGTAGGTAGGTGCCATGGGAAGGCTAATAATTAGGTATATTTCGAAACAGATATTTAATTATTTTTCAATATTATACTCAATGTGTTCAATATTGCAAGAATGGAAAGAATTTAACATGTATAAATAAAAACTATATTCAGAAATAAATTTAATAATTAACTTCTCTAAATGATTCATAGACGGTGTCATGAAAAATATTAGTAAAACACTGTACACTTTTCTGTAATACCTGATTATTCCCATTTGTGTGTATATGTGTGCAGATGTATATGTATTTATTGTGGCTGAAGCATTTTCAATTTTCTTTTTGCTCCTAATATAAAGAATTGCTTATAAAACCTACAGTTAAATGGCACTGTATTGTAATCCATTCCCTTGATGTTTTAGAAACCTGTATATATAGTCACCTTAGGCAGTTACCTGTCTGTTCTACCCAATCAGCAGGCTCAGGATTAAATGGCTTTACAAAAGATGTAAAAGAAAATAGAAAATCCAAGAGGCTACATTTCTTTTCTCCACAGTTGTTCATGTATCCAGCCCAATTATTTTTTATAAATGTTCCCCATTGCTGAATTTTTTTTATTAGAAAAGTGTGAATTATGTAAAGAATACAAAAAACCCAGTAGTTTATTAGTGGTCCAATAAACACAATGATTTTTATTTCCATATGCAAAAAATTATATTAAATAAAAACTTGCTTGAGTAATTGCTAGAGTATTGTTAAACCTTTTAGTTCAGCAGTTGTTATTATAGTCATTCATCTTTTCCTCACTACAGTTTTACTCTTCGTCAATAAGTTTCCCCAAAGCAATACTGAATTCTAATACTTTGGTTTATAAAATCTATACAGGAATAAGTAGGAAAAAAATTTTAAGTAAACTTTTGTATTAAAATATAACACATAAAAAGTACATAAATAGAAAGTGTACATATACATGAATTATGACACAATTAATTCACCCAGTTAACATCCAAACAGGATAGAAAATAGACCATTACCTATATCTCAGAAAATTCTCACATACACCTTTCAATTACCTCCCTCCTTCCTGTTCAAAGCTTAGACATATTCTGACTTCTAAAATCATAGATTTGTTTTATCTGCTTTTGAGTTTTATTTAAATAAAATTTGCATCTAGGTATTTTCACTCAATAATTTGTTTGGAAGTCTTATCCCAATATAATTTTATATGTAGTAGATCATTTTTGCTTATTGTTATAGCATATCCCATTGACTACATAATTATTCTTCTGTAGATTAATATTTGGATGGTTTCATCTTTGGCTATTACAAAAGTATGCTGCTATGAACACTCTTATAACATGATTTTAGTGGCCATTTGTGTGCATTACTCTCATACATATACATAGAAGTACTAAATGAATTTAGAAAAAAATGCAGCATACAAAGTAAAAATATATAAATCTATCGCACTTCTCTGTGATAGCAACAAAAACTGCTTTTTTAAAAAAAAAGTTTTCCTTAACATTTATTTATTGTTAAGAGAGATAGAGAAACAAAGCACGAGCAGGGGAGGGACAGAAAGAGAGGGAGACACAGAATCTAAAGCAGGCTTCAGGCTCTGAGCTGTCAGCACAGAGTCTGATGCAGAGCTCAAACTTACAAACCATGAGATCATGATCTGAGCCAAAGTCAGACACTTAACCAACTGAGCCACCCAGGTGCCCCAGGATGAATACTTTTTAGAACTCATGTACAATAGCATCAAAATCAAAGTAATTCAGAATTCATTTTTAAAAGATGGCAAGATCCATACTGAACTACAAAATATCACTAACAGAAATGAAAGAAGATCTTTAAAAAATGAAGGATTTGCATGTTTATAAATTGGAAATTTCAATATTTTTAAGCTGTCAATTCTATGAAAATTTTCTTTTTTTAATATATTTTTTCTAATGTTTTATTTATTGAGAGAGAGAGAGAGAGAGAGAGAGAGAGAGCAAGCGAGCAGGCGAGGGTCAGAGAGTGAGGAAAACACAGAATCCAAAGACAGGCTCCAGGCTCTGAGCTAGCTGTCAGCAAAAAGCCCCACAAGGGGCTCGAACCCACAAACTGCAAGATCATGACCTGAGCTGAAGCCAGACACTCAACTGATTGCGCCACCCACCAGCCCCACAAATTTTCTATATATTAAAAGCAATTCCCAAAATCATGTCATCAGTATTTATTTTTTGTAATTTTGAATTTTAATCTAAAATGTAAATGGAGTGGCATCTGGGTGGCTCAAGTCAGTTGAGCAGCCAACTTGGCTCAGGTCATGATATCACACTTGTGGGTTCAAGCCCCGTGTCAGGCTCTGTGCTGACACCTCAGAGTCTGGAGCCTGTTTCTGATTCTGTGTCTCCCTCTCTCTTTGCCCCTCCCCAACTCGTACTCTGTCCCTCTCTCAAAAATAAATAAATGTTTAAAAATTTTTAAATAAAAATAAAATGTAAATGGAATTCAAAAAACATAGCATATAAATAGCATTCTTGAAAAAGAACAAATTTGAAAGTCTTACATTACCTATCTTAAAGACATAATACTGTAATGAAGACAGTGTGCTACTAAATGAAGGATCAATAGATAAAAAATCCAGAACTAGATCCAGACTTATACAATTATTTGATTTGAAACAAAGGTTTAATATAATCTAATGGGAAAAGATAAGGTTTTTGTTTGTTTTCTTTTTTTGTTGTTGCTGCTGCTTCTGTTTTTTTCCCCAAGTTTGTTGTTAAATTCCAACTAGTTAACATGCAATGGATTATAACTTTCAAGTGTAGAATTTAGAGAGCATCACTTAAATACAGTACCCAGTGCTTATCACAATAAGTGTCCTCTTTAATCCCCATCACCTATTGAACCTATGTCCTCGGCCACCTACTCTCCAGTCACCATCAGTTTCCTCTCCATTCTTAAAAGTCTATTTCTTGGTTTGTCTCTCTTCTTTTTCCTCCTATGTTCATTTGTTTTGGTTCTTAAATTCCACATATGATATGTGGAATCATATCATATTTGTCTTTCTCTGATTTTGTTTAGCATAATCCTCTCTAGATCCATCCACAATGTTTCAAATACCAAGATTTCATTATTTTTTATGGTTGAGTACTATTCCATTATATGTATAATATATATTTATGTATATATAATATATATAAAATCACATCTTTTTCATCCATTCATAAGTTGATGGACATTTGGGATATTTCAATAATTTGGTTATTGTAGATAATGCTGCTAAATATCAAGGTGCATGAGTACCTTCAAATCAGTACTTTTGTATCCTTTGGTTAAATTCTTAGTAGTACATTTGCTGGGTCACAGGGTAGTTCTATTGTTAACTTTTTGAGAAATCTCCAAACTGTTTCCAGAGTGGTTATACCAGTTTACATTCCTACCAACATTGTGTCCTAGCCAACACTAGCTTCCTATGTTGATAATTTCAGCCATTCTGACAGGTATGAGATAATATCTCATTATATTTTGATTTGTATTTCCCTGATGATCAGTATGTTGAGCATCTTTTCATGTGTCTGTTGGCCATCTAGATGTCTCTTCTGGAAATATGTCTACTCATATCCTCTGCCCATTTTCTAACTGGATTTTCATTTTCTGGGTGTTGTGTTTTACAAATTCTTTATAAATTTTGGATGCTAACCTTTTATCAGATATACCGTGTACAAATATCGTCTCCCATTCCCAAGTTTGCCTTTTAGTTTTATTGGTTGTTTCCTTTACTGTGCAGAAGCTTTTTATCTTGATGGAGTCCTAATACTGCATGTTTGCTTTTGTTTTCCCTCCCTTTGGAGATGTGGTCTAGCAAAAAGTTGATACAGCCAATGTCAAAGAGGCTATTCCATGTGCTCTCCTCTAGTATTTTGATGGTTTTCTGACTCATATTTAAAAGTTCCAATCATTTTGAATTTATTTTTGTGTATGGTCTAAGAAAGTGGTCCATTTTCATTCTTTGCACATTGCTGTCCCGTTTTCCCAACACCATTTCTTTATCCCATTGGATATGCATTTCTGCTTAATTAAAGATTGACCATATAGGTTTGCATTCATTTCTGGGTTTTCTTTTCTGCTCCATTGATCTCTGTGGCTGTTTTTGTGCCAGTACCATACTGTCTTGATCACTACAGCTTTGTAATATAACTTGAAGTCCAGAATTGTGATGCTTCCAGCTTTGCTTTGCTTTTTTAAGATTGCTTAGGCCATACAAGGTTGTTTTATGGTCCCATACAAATTTTGCTATAATTTGTTATAGATCTGTGAAAAATGCCTTTGGTATTTTAATAAGCATTGCATTAAATGTGTAGAGTGTTTTGGATAACATAAACATTTTAACAATACTAGTTCTTCCAATCCATGAGCAGGGAATGTTTTTCCATTTCTTTGTGTCCTCTTCAATTTCTTTCATAAGTCTTCTGTAGTTTTTTGAATACAGATCTTTTACCTCTTTGGTGAGGTTTATTCCTAGATATCTTCCAGTTTTTGGTGCAATTGCAAATGGAATCAATTCCTTGATTTCTTGTTCTGCTGCTTCATTATTGGTGTGTAGAAACACAACAGATTTCTGTACATTGATTTTGTATTCTGTGTCTTTACTGAGTTAGTGTATTAGTTCTAGCAGTTTTGGGGTGGTATTCTTTCACTTTTGTATATAGAGTATCATAAAGCCTGCAAGTAGTAAAAGTTTGACTTGTTCCTTGCCAATTTGGATGCCTTTTTGTTTCTTTTTGTTGTCTGATAGCTGATACTAGGATTTCCAGTACTATGTTAAATAACAGCGGTGAGTGGACATCCCTCTCTTATTCCTGACCAAGGGGAAAAAGCACTCAGTTTCTCCCTATTGAGCATGATATAAGCTGTGTATTTTTCATATATGGCCTTTATTATATTGAGGTATGTTCATTCTAACCCTAATTTGTTGAGGGTTTTTATCATGAATAGATGTCATACTTTGTCAAATGCTTTTTCTGCATGTTTTGAGAGAATCATATGGTTCTTGTCACTCTTTTATTAATGTGTATATCATGTTGATTGATTTGTGATATTGAACCACACCTGCACTTTAGGAATAAATCCCATTTGATCATGCTGAATGATTCTCTTAATATATTATTGGATTCAATTTGCTGGTATTTTATTAAGCATTTTTGCATCCATTAGAGATATTGGCCTGTAGTCCTCTTTTATACTGGAGTCTTTGGTTTTAGTATCAGGGTAATGCTGGCTTCAGAAACTAAACATGGAAGTTTTCCTTCCATTTCCATTTTTTGGAACAGCTTGAGAAGAATAGGTATTAACTCTTCTTTAAATGGTAGAATTCCTCTGTGAAGCCATCTGGTCCTAGACTTTTGTTTACTGAGACGTTTTTGATTACTGATTATATTTCTTTGCTGGTTATTGGTCCATTCAAGCTTTCTATTTCTTCCTGATTCAGTTTTGGTAGGTTATATGTTTCTAGGAATTTATTCATCCAAATTTTCTTCTAGGTTGTCCAATTTGTGGTATATAGATTTTCCGAATATTCTCTCATAATAGTATTTCTGTGGTGTTGGTTGTTAGTTCTCCTCTCTCATTAGTGATTTTATTTATTTGGGTCCTTTCTACTTTCTTTTTGTAAGTCTGACTAGGGGTGTGTGAATTTTATTTTTTTTTTCAAAGAACCAGCTTCTAGTTCCATTGATCTGTTCTACTATTTTTTTTAGTTTCTATATCATTTATTTGTGCTCAAATTTTTATTATTTCCCTTCTTCTGATGACTTCAGGCTCCTTTTGTTGTTCTTTTTCTAATTCCTCTAGGTGTAAGATTTGCTTCTTTATTTGAGATTCTTCTTGCTTCTTGAGGTAGGCCTGCACTGCTATATAATTCTGTCTCATTACAGCTTTTCTTCTGCATCCCAAAGGTTTTGGAGCATTCTGTTTTCATTTTCATTTGTTTCTATGTGTTTTTTAATTTTTCTTTGATTTCCTGGTTGACCCATTCATTCTTTTTTGTTTGTTTGTTTGTTTGTTTTTTAAATGTTTTTTAATTTATTTTTGAGAGACAGAGAGAGACAGTGTGAGCAGGGAAGGGTCAGAGAGAGAGGGAGACACAGAATTCAAAGACAGGCTCCAGGCTCTGAGCTAGCTGTCAGCACAGAGCCTGACACAGGGCTCGAACCCACAAACCGTGAATCATGATCTGAGCCAAAGCTGGATGCTTAACCAACTGAGCCCCCCAGGCGCCCCCCATACATTCTTTAGTGGTGTGTTGTTTACCCTCCATATATTTGTGGTTTTTCCAAATTTTTTCTTGTGGTTGCCAGTTTCATGGTATTGTGTCAAAAAATATGTACGGTATGATCTCAATCTTTTTGTCCTTTTTGAGGCCTGGTTTGTAATCTACTATGTGATTCATTCTGGAGAATGTCCCATGTGCACTTGAAAAGTGTGTGTATTCTGCTGTTTAAGGATGAAATATCCTAATATATCTATTAACTCCATCTGATCCAGTGTATCATTCAAAGCCATTGTCTCTTTGTTGACTTTCTTCCTAGATGATCTGTCCATTGCTATAGAGGGGTGTTAAAGTCCCCTTGTATTATTATCAATGAGTTCCTTTAGATTTGTTATTGTCTTACTTATTTGGGTGTTTCATGTTGGGGGCATAAATATTTATACTTGTTAAATCTCCTTGTTGGATAGTCCCTTTTATGATGATATAGTACCTTCTTCATCTTTTGTTATGGTTTTTGGTTTAAAATCTAGTTGGTCTGATATAAGTATGGCTACTCTGGCTTTCTTTTCACATCTATTTGCATGATAAATTTCTCCATCACCTCACTTTCAATCTGCTGGTGTCATTGGGTCTGCAATGAGTACCTTGTATCAACATATAGATGAGTCTTTCTTTTTAGTCCATTCTGATACCCAAATCTTTTGATGTTGATTCCATTTACATTCAGAGTAATTATTGATAGATATGTATGCAGTACCATTTTATTTCTTGTTTTGTCACTGTTTCTGGAGATTTTCTCTGTTTCTTTCTAGTCTTTGTCACTTTTGACCTTTCCTTTTCACTCAAAGAGTCCCCATTAGTGGTATCTTTGGCCACTAGACCATGAAGAGTAGTCACAAACTCCTTTAGTTTTTGTTTGTCTGGGAAACTTTATATCTCTCCTTTTAATTGGAATGATAACCTTGCTGGATAGTGTATTCTTGGCTGTAGATTTTTTTCCCATTCAGTACATTGATTATATCATGCCACTCCTTGTGGCTTGCCAAGTTTCTGTGGAAAGATACGTGCTAACTTTATTGGTTTCCCTTGCAAGTTAGGGACTTCTTTTGTCTTACTTCTCTTACTATTGTTTCTTTATTGCTATACTTTGCAAATTCAATTATGGGATGTATGGGTTTTGGCCTGCTTTTGGTGATTTTGGTGGGAGTTCTCTGTGCTTTCTGGATTTGGGTGTCTTGTTTCCTTTCCCAGATTAGGGAAGTTTCCAGCTATTATTTCTTCAAATAAATATTCTGTCCTCCTTTCTCTCTCTTCTTCTTCTTCTGGGGATCCTATGATATAGACCATATTACATTTGATAGAGTCACTGAATTCTCCAAATCTATTTTCATGATCCATAATTTTTCTTTCTCTCTTGTTCAGATTCATTATTTCCCATTACTTTTACCTCTATATCACTTATTCATTCCTCTGTTTCTTCCATCCTTGTGTTCATTACATCCAGTCTGTTTTGAATCTCAATTATAACATTTTTCATTTTTAACTGATTATTTTTTAACTCTTTTACCACAGTGATAAAAATCTCCCTGAAGTCTTTTTTCTTTTTCCAAACCCAGTGAGTATCTTTATGATTATTGCTTTAAATTCTACATCAGGCATGTTACTTATATCTGTTTCAATTAGATTCATTGCCATGACCTCCTCTTGTTTTACTTGAGATCAATTCCTCTGTCTTGGCATTTTGTCTAAGTCTCTGTCTTTTTCTCTGTATTAGAAAAGCCTGTTATGTTTCCTGCTCCTGAGAGTAATGGCTTTATTAAGAAGTTATAGAGTGTCCAAGGCCTTGCTGGAGTCCAGCTCCAGCAGGTCCAGGGCTCCCTGAAGGATGGATGGGTTGGCAAAAGGGGGAAGGGATGAGAGAGACACAAGTTTCTTTCTGATCACCAGACAGGCATCTCTCCACTGACCTGAAAGTCAGCTTTATTTATGGAGAAAAATGTATGGAGCCAGCACAGAAGTGGCATTTGCCTTAGAAAATGATTTCTCATGACAAATTCTTTGGTGTGTAAAAATTTCCCAGAACATAGATTGGTAGAAAACTCATGCATAATCTTTATCAACAGTGATTGATGTAGGTGACTTGGACGCTAATCATATGAGGAAAGAAGGTATCGTTAGCATTCAAATACCAGGCAATGTTTTTAGCTTAGCAAATGCAAAAATTAGTTCTTTGTGAGCAGCCTATTTTCTTGAGCTGAAGAAAAACAGGTTTTTCAGGAAATGTAATATTTGTTCCTATAATCACAAAAGAAGAAATTCCTACAATAAGTTCCTTCACAAGCTACCATCAGTATATTTTAGGATAAGGAGACAAGTCACTCCCAATACCAGTCAGCAAGGTGTCTTGGGGGTCAGTGCTCAAGCAAAAATAATTCAGTGGGGTGGATATCAGTCGCCATCTGACATAAGAAGCCTTGCAAACTTGCCTTACCTCACAAGGAGTTTTCTCAACTTTAGTGAGTTCAGAAATGGCTTCCAACATCACCTGGTGCTTTAGGGACTGTCTCTGTAGTGTGCTGCATGCACTCCGCTGTGTTTTGGCTGCTCTATCCTGAAGGCCAGTCATCTGCAGGGGCTCTCTATGCCTGTAGTGGGCACTGTTTAGACCTTGCCCAGAGTGTGATGAGTTTTAACTAGGCATGCTCTGGTCTGCTTTTTAAATGAGAAATGGTGCTACTTGCACTAGAATTGAAGCATTGCTGAACTCTGTTAGGACATGTGGTGTGTGTGTGAGGGTTCTTCTAGTCTTTTGGGAAAGGTGTGTGTTATGCTGAGCCTCAGGCATACTTTCCTGAGGCTAGCAGTACCAGCAGAGCAGAGGGGGGCAGGACTTAGTGTAAGCAGGTTGCATAGCCAGTGTTGGCACTGTGTTGTTTACTGAAGCTAGTTTATGCTGAGGGGCAGGAGCCGGGGGAATGGCACCCACCAGCTCCTTTATCCCCAGAGAGAGTTTCTCCATGTGTGCAGCTCTCAGGGGAGATTCCCAGAAGAGTGAACAATCTCCCCCCTTCCATGCATCCAGGTGTTCTTCAGATTGCTACTTTCATGCTGTCTGTCTCCAGGTTGCTTGCATGCTGGGAGCAGCACTGTGCACTTTCAGCTCTATCCCAGCTGACTTTTAAAACTCAGCTGATTTTTAAGGCTCCAAACTTTAGAGACATGGTGTGGTGAAGACCTGTGCTGGTTTCTGGGGGAATGTCTTGCAGCACTGAGATGGATGCAGCTTTGACGAAGAAGAACAGTCCCATCAGAAAGCAGGGCCGTGGGACTAGCAGCAAGCAGGCTAAATGGCCAGTGTTCAGGTTAGCCACCCTCAACAGGTATCTCTGTGTCAATGCTAAGGAGCAGGGGAGGGAACTGGTGCCCACAGGCTCTGTTATGCCCAGAAAGGCATCTCTGGGAATACTACCTCTCACAGATATTCTCTGAAAAGAGTAAACAGTCTTTCCCCTGTGAGCCTTATGGATTCCTCAGATTGTACCATTTGCCCCCAGGTTGCTTGCCTGCCTTCTCTCCAGAAATGAGACAGCACTCTTACAGTTCTACCTCAGCCAAGCCCCACTGGTTGTGAAACTCATGAAAATCAGACATTCTCATTTTCTCTGCCAGTGACTTTGAGGAAGTGGTATCCCTGTGTGATACCCTGTGTGCTATTCTCTCACCTTTCTCTGTGACCAGGAGTTCCCTGCAGTACCAATGACCCATTTCTCCCCCAAACCACATCTCCAAACTTCCTACCTCTTAGATGTGGCCTCTTTTCTCCCTGTAGTTGTGCAGTTTGACCTGTCAGACCTCAGGTTGATTTCTTGGGTATTCAGAATAATTTGATATTTATTTCGTTGTTTTCCAGGAATGAGATGAGCCTAGGGTGCTCCTACTATGCCAACATCTTAGCTCCCTACCAAGGGAAGTTATTCTTAAAAAGATGCCAGAATCGCTGAATGTTCATTTGACAAAAATTTAACTCTGACATCTTCCTCACATCTTATATCAAATTCAATTTAAGATGAGCCATATCTATGCATAAAAGCTAAAACCATAAAAAGCTAAACCCATACTTATGCATAAAAGCTTATAAAAAATAGGAGAATATTTTTTGACTTAAGAAAATGAAAAAAATTAGATCATAGGAAGCAAGAATTATAAAAGAAAACTTGATAAATTGGATATCATCAAATTTAAAAACATCTTCTTGGGGCGCCTGGATGGCTCAGTCGGTTGAGCGTCTGACTTCGGCTCAGGTCATGATCTCACGGTTCGTGGGTTCGAGCCCCACATCAGGCTCTGTGCTGACAGCTAGCAGAGAAATTCTGTGTCTCCCTCTCTCTCAGACCCTCCCCTGCTCATGCTCTCTCTCTCTCTCTCTCTAAAATAAATAAAACATTAAAATTTTTTTTAAAAATCTGCTTGCTTATCAACTCTTGAAACTCAGCAATAAAAAGGGAAAATTTTGAATAGACTTTTCACAAAAAACATACAAGAATCTTTAAGAACAGGTAGAAAAATGCTTAATATCATTAAGTCATCAGGGAAATTCAAATTGGAGCCATAATAAGATATCACTACAAAATTTGCCCCTTCATAAATAGCTTCTGAACTTTCTCCCTATGAATTCGCACTTTTAGATTCAATGCTGAAATCATGGTTTCTCTAAGCAATTTTCTGAAACTCTTTTTCTACATTATTTCCATCTTTCTGTTATTCTGTACCATAAATTCCAACTGCCTCATTATTACAAATGGATTTCCATCTATTCAACACAAAATACAATTTGAAGTTTGATTTTACCAAACACAGGCAAAAGGTGGAATGATAGAAAATATCATCCATTTTTGGTGCTAATGTAAAATAATGGAAATACTTGGATAAAGTTCAGGTAGTTTCTTATAAAACTAATATACAATATACACACATCCATTACCTAGCAACTTGAATTCTAGTTTTATGAAGGAGGAACACAAATATATGTCCATAAGATTAATTGCACAAAATTGTTCACATCAGCTTTACTTACAATAGCCAAGGACTGGAGACAAACCAAATGTCTATCAGTAATAGAATGCATAATAATTATTGTGTATTAACACACTGAAATAATACTACATAGTAAAGGGAATAAACTATTAATTGTAATAGCATAGATAAATATCAAAAAATCATTATTCTAAGTGTAAAATCTTCACAAGAATTCATGAAATATAATTCTATTTACTTGAATTCCAGACATGCTAAACTATTCTATGATGAACAAACTAAAAATAGTGATGACCTCTGGGAGGATAAGGCAAGGAATTAACTGGGAAACAATAAGTTCCCTAAGTTGATGATAATATTCTATATCAAGATGGGGATTAAATACACACAGGTATGTATTTATCAAAGTTCAAAATATATATACTTAAGATTTGTACATTTCATTGTATATAGATATCTTATATAATAAATCTGTAAACCAATACAGAATCTTAATTAATGGTATACATGTTGAAGTATGTAGCAGGAAGTGTATAAATGTCTGCAATTTATTTTAAAATACATTAAAATAAAATATATCAATGGATGAGTACAAGGATGAATATATAAATAGATGTGCAATAGAAATTATGTATAATAGAATCTAGATGATGAGTATGTAAATGTTAACTATAAAATTCTAGATTTTATGTATGTTAGAAAATTTTAGTAATAAATTGTTAAGAAAAAACTTCTCAGAATTTTTTCTGCCAGCCATGTTACCAGACTTTCTCTCTTACTGTAACAACCAGAAAACAGCAAAATATATGAAACAGAATTTTTCCAAGAATGGATGACAGAGAGCTGTGATCCAGGTGAACAGGGAAATAAATGAAAGAAACATACATTTGTCCAAGTTTTCTTGCTGGAGTTGTTTTCTAGAATAAAGACCAGGGAGGGCAATAAAAAATATTAAAAATATATATACATAACATTAAAAAAATTACTGGGTGACTTAAGAACAGGTTATGTTATGTAGAAGCTAGACATGAGCAATGGATGGAATGCCCTGAGGCAGAGTTCCAAGTCCTTGAAGGGGAATGGTAGACACATGAATTGGAGGCAAAGATGGTGATAAATAAGCTACACATTAAAAGACCAGGACTACATCACCCTGACCTTGTGGCTTCCATGATCCTGAGGCTGACAGATCAAGAGCCACAAGTGCAGAGCAAGCACTCTCCTCTTCCTCCTTCGCCCCTGGGTAACATCTAGACTCATTATAATGCGTCTGCATTGCAGTTATAGCCCCACGACTGAGAAAGGCTGCCATGTTTGTTCTGGTACAAACATTTCAGGGTGAAAAACTCCCCCATCCAAGCTGTGAGAAGAGTCCCTAAAATGACTGGAAGCAGCCTCTATTAGAGACCACCTCACTGTATGTAACAGCTCCTCCCAGTCCAGAGAGATCCCATAACATTCAATCCCAAAACAACCTCAGAGCCAGTTTCACTCCAGGGAACCTGCCTTGTATCCCATCTTGAGAATGTACTTTCTCTTTAGTAAACTGCTCTGTGCTTGCTACTTTCTCTCTGGCTATCTTTATTCTGAGTGCCAATCCCTACATAAATCTTCTCTTGGGAAGAAATCCAAGGACCAGACCTCCATTCATGCAACATAGACTCTCCCACCAGTAACAGTTACATATTACGGAATTAAAGATCAGTAATCTTGTAGACATAGCAGTCTTGGTGGCAGAACAGTATTAAGTCACTTACTATACATGTTTTTGGAGTAGTAAAAGGAGATAAATGTGGATAGAAAGCATTTCTTTGAAAAATTCTCAAAAATTTTCTATGTCAAGGCAAATTTTAGACCTACACATCCAAGAATGTCAACAAAACCCAAACAGAACCCAAACAAAAAACTGCACTAGAGCATATCAAAATCCAATTGCTGGGCACCAAAAAAAATTTTTTTTGAAAAGCAGCCAGAATACAGAGTAAAGAGATGTATTATACACAGAGCAAACAAAATTAGAAAAATCTTTATCAGAAATTAGAGACATAAAAATGAAACAGCAATAAAGTACATGGTGAAGGAGAAGTATTAAAATGCAACTAAAATGCTATATCCAGCAAAAATACTCTTCAAAATGGAAAGTGAAATCCAGATGGTTTCAGAAAAATGAATGCTTAGAAAAGTCATCAAAGGTAAAATTTTAACCACAAGAACTTACAGGAAGTTTTTCAGATTATAAGAAAAAAATAGAACCACTGACAGTTAAGCAACTTGAAGTGGTCACATCCATCCTTCCAAGAAGGAAAAGATGAGCAAACTGAAAATCAACATTATTTGGAAAGAGCAAATCTGAAATCTGAAGAGAAAGGCAAATATAGAAAATCACAACTGAGACCAATTTACCTGAAACTGAATCCTCTTGGGAAATAAATGAAAAGTTAAATGGTAATTTTGATGAATTATTAGAAACTGAGTGTAGAATAACAGGAGAGGGAGGGAATCCTGGGGAACTCAGTCTTAGGGAGTCTTTTAACTTTCATGTGTTTTACCTCCAAATTCCCCCACCAAGCTATCACAGTAAAGCTCTGAGAAAGAGCTCCTCATGAGTGTGGAAGGAAGAGGTAAATGCATTGTAAAATATAAAAATTAAAGAAAACCTCCAAGAACACTCTCCATAGTAAGTCCTATACTCCAAAGAGACTTTAACAGAGCCTTATCCACTTGGAGGGAAGAGAATTCCATATACCTTGTCCTCTTTAAGCTTATAGTCTCACCTAAAGAAGAGCAAAAAAAAAAAATGTTCTACCAACCACAGCAAAGGCAATAGCCAAGAAACACAGGGATAGCAAAAGACTGAGATAATATAATCATAATTATATAGAACACTTCCCCTCTCTCATTTTATCACCACACCAACAGGGTCCCAGTGATGAAAATAGTAGAATGACACGAAAGGGTATATTTTACAATGTTTCTGAATGGTATTTACTGAGGTTTTTGTAATGATTAAACAGGGTTATATGTTTTTGGAAAGATGATCACAAAGGAAAAGCCTCATTTTTATTAGATCATATCAAAGGTTATCAACATGATTTATCACTATTGACATAAATCAATCACCTGGCTGAGTGAGGCAATTTGTCAAGTGTCTCCACTATACAGCTACTTTTTTTCCTTCTTTCTATACTAGACTACTTGGAAAGAAGTCACCAAGCTTTCAAGGAGTGGTAAGTTATGGTTTGCCCCCTTGAGGGCAGAATATCTACATAAATTGTATGAAGATTTATATATGTACATATATAAATCACATTTATTTTCTTCTACATGGGAAATTTGTCTCCTTTCCTATACATATTCAATAATTTATGAATGTCAGTGTGGACCCTACTTATTTTGTACTTTGGGTTACAATTCAATACTATGTTGTTTTTGTTTCTCAAATTGTTCCAGCTTTATCCTTTGAGACCTCTTTCAATTGGCTTCTTTTTCCCACTGACATTCCCATTATAAATTGTGTGTGTTGTTCTTTTTATTGTCTGTCTTTTTCTTTCTTTCTTTCTTCCTTTCTTCTTTTCCTTCCTTCCTTCCTTTCTTTTTTGCTTTCTTCCTTTCCTTCCTTCCTTCTTCCTTCCTTTTTTCTTTCTTCCTTCTTTTGTTTCTCTTCCTTCTTTCTTTCTTTCTTTCTTTCTTTCTTTCTTTCTTTCTTTCTCTCTCTCTCTCTCTCTCTTTCTTTCTTTCTTTCTTTCTTTCTTTCTTTCTTTCTTTCTTTCTTTCTTTCTTTCTTTCTTTCTTTCTTTCTTTCTTCTTTCTTTTATTCTTCCTTATTGTCTGACACTACCAAATACTCCAAGCTCATCTTGTACATTCCCTGCCCTAGTCCTAGGATAACTAATTTTCATAAGGATTCTCACTTTATTTTATTGGCAAATGATTCTAGAAACTAATACATGTGTGATAAGTGTGCTAGTGGAATGTCATTGTTTCTAGGTCTGTCAGTTGACAAAACAATATATGTACATATATGTATATACACAAATACATATATATGTATATAAATATACAAACAAAATATTCATGTGTAACCATACATATTTATATTTAAGCCCAATGTGAGTACATGCTGATATCTCCAAGTGTAATGTATTATCACTTAGGTATATCAATTATGTATTTTGATATATCATTCCAGATGAAATGAAGACATAAGGATCATTTATTCTACAGCTCAGGAGCTGAAGTGATGTTGTAAATTGTATTTCTATTAGGATTGTTCGCAAATGCAAAATACAGATTAGACCAGAAATAAGCATCTAGATATTAAAATAAAAATTATTTTAATTTTTGATTCTATTTTGAAAGATTAAAACTAAAATAATTAATTTGACTATCATATCTATGTAGAAATTTCTATCATGCAATGAGTGGCCACATAAAACATCTCACCAATTTTACCATCATTAAAATCACACTAATTCATGTTGTGTCCCCCATGGATATACAACCCTTAGAGAATTATTTCCATTTTTCTGTTAAGCCTCAAAAGGATTTAGAATTGTCTATAGGTTACATATTTTGTTGTTACTATCATCAGAGATAGAAATTTTCATAGTATCAAATGACATTTGGTAGTAAACATGGACAAAAGTCAATCGCAAGAACTGTAATGAATATTATAGATGTTTTTAAATAGACAATGTTGGGGCACCTGGGTGGCTCAGTTGGTTAAGCGTCCAACTTCAGCTCAGGTCATGATCTCATGGTTGGTGGGTTTGAGCCCTGAGTCGGGCTCTGTGCTGACAGCTAGCTCAGAGACTGAAGCCTGTCTTCGAATTCTGTGTCTCCCTCTCTCTTCCACCCTCCCCTGCTCATGCTGACTCTTTCTCTCTCTCAAGAAGAAATAATAAAAAACATTAAATTTTTTAAATAAATAAATAATAAGACTTTTGTGGTTCAAAACCATCAACTCATTCCTAAAATATTTTGCTTTAATTTTACATTTTAAAAATGTTTTATATAAAATGCATACAGATATTTTCCTACAATTAGTATGAAGGTCAACAATCATTAAAATATAATCATCAGTAATGCAATTACTGGATCTGGATCATAGGGTAATTCTGTGGTTGATTTTTCGAGAAACCTCTATACTGTTTTCCAGAGTGGCTACACCAGTTTGCATATCCACTAACAATGCAATCCCCTTTTCTCCACATCCTCACCAACACTTGTTAATTTTAGCCATGCTGACAGGTGTGAGGTCATATCTCACCGTAGTTTTGATTTGTATTTCCCTGATGAGCATCTTTTCACGTGTCTATTGGCTATCTAGATGTCTTATTTGAAAAAATGCCTATTTACATCCTCTGGACATTTTTTAATCAGCTTATTTGTTTTTGGGGTGTTGAAATTTAGATGTTCTTTACATATTTTGGATACTAACTTCTATTCCATAGGTCATGTTTTAGTTTTGTTGATGATTTCCCTTGCTGTACAGAAACTTTTTATTTTGATAAGGTCCCAATAGTTTATTTTTGTTTCTATTTTCCTTGCCTCAGGAGACATATCAGAAAGAAGTTGCTACAACCAGTGTCAGGGAGATTACTGCTTGTGTTCTTTTCCAGGATTTTTATGGTTTTATGTCTCATACTTAGATTTTTTATCCATTTTGAATTATTTTGTATATGGTTTAAGAAAGAGGTTCAGATTTATTCTTTTGCATGGTGCTATCCAGTTTTCCCAACATCTTTTGTTTAAGAGACTGTCCTTTTGCATTGGATATTGTTTCTTGGTTTTTTGAAGATTAATTGACCATATAGTTGTAGGTTCATTTCTAGATCTTCCATTGGTTCTACTGATCATTGATCTATGTGTCTATTTTTAAGCCAGTACCACATTGTTTTGGTCACTACAGCTTTTCAGTTGCACTACTAGGTATCTACCCAAAGAATACAAAAATATTAATTTAAAGGAATACATGCACCCAATGTTCATAGCAGCATTATTTACAATAACCAAATTATGGAAACAGCTCAAGTGTCCCTTGGCTGATGACTAGGCTTCATGTGACAAATATCAAAGAACAAAGAAAAGTGATTGAGGCATTTAAACACCTGGAGCTGTTGTTAACATTGTAAATGTTAAGGATTTAATTGGTAATTGTCTGTATTTCATATTGTTACATGCAGTTGAGACAGGTCTTTGATAACATATTTTGTAAATGAAATATGTATGCCTTTATACATACATACTTAATTTTTTAAGATCCAGTGTACAATACAATTTCCTTACAAATTTCAAAAATTCTCTGGTACCAATGATGTTCAATTTCAAAAGACTATCCAATATGTACCATAATATTAATAGTATTTGCATATTAGTAGTCATACATATGCACTTCTGTATAATAGTGTGGCTTGAGGTAAATAGCTTTGTTATTAAATGTATAGCCATTAGAGATCACGTGTTTCATAAGGCTTATAAACTCAAAGCTTTATTTAGAATCTATTTTTCATAGGACTGCCTAGGTGGCTCAGTCAGTTAAGCATCCAACTCTTGATCTCATGGTTGTGACCTCATGGTTCGGGAGATCTAGCTCCAC
>NC_043704.1:44491255-44518195 GCF_006229205.1 Suricata suricatta
ATTAAATGTATAGCCATTAGAGATCACGTGTTTCATAAGGCTTATAAACTCAAAGCTTTATTTAGAATCTATTTTTCATAGGACTGCCTAGGTGGCTCAGTCAGTTAAGCATCCAACTCTTGATCTCATGGTTGTGACCTCATGGTTCGGGAGATCTAGCTCCACATTGGGCCCCTGCTGATGATGCAAAGCCTGCTTGATATTCTCTCTCTCTCTCTCTCTCTCTCCCTCTCTCTCTCTCTCTCTCTCTCTCTATATATATATATATATACATACATACATATATATACATATACGTATACATATATATATGTATGTGTGTATACAGTGCAATATTAATCAGCCATAAAATGATTGAAATATTGTCACTTACAATGATATATCTATATCTATGTCTATACATATATAGCTAGGGAATACTATGTTAAGCAAAATAAATCAGTCTGAGAAATACAAATAGCTATATGATTTCACTCATATGTGGAATTTAAGAAACAAAACAAATGAGCAAAAGGGAAAAAGAGAGAGAGAAAGAGGCAAACCAATAAACAGACTCTTAACTATAGAGAACATACTAATGGTGGGTGGGGGATGGGTTAAATAGGTGATGAGGATTAAGAAGTGCACTTGTGAGGAGCATTGGGTGCCATATGGGAGTGCTGAAATCACTATACTCTATACCTGAGACTAATATTACACTATGTATGTTAGTGTAACTAACTGAAATTTAAGTTAAAACTTGTGTATACACACACACACACACACACACACACACATATATATATATACATATATATATAAACATCAGGACATATCACGTTCTCAAAAATTATCTTACAACATTGGTTATACTTTTGGGAAGGAATATTATTATTACCTTTGAATTAAGTCATATAATTTCCATCTGTATTTCAAGATTCTGCAGTAACTGATTTTACCTTACCTATCCAATCACATCTCCTAATTATACAACAGAAACCTTCCCTATGGGTGGAGTAAATCTCCAAAATACTATCAATATCTATCAAGGTCACATCACCTATGTCCATGCTCTTTTCACAATAAAATGTCCTCATATTTCTTCTCTGCCAATAAAAATATATCATTTATTGGGGCACCTGGGTGGGTTAGTTGGTTATGCATCCATCTCTTGATTTAGGCTCAGGTCATGATCTCATGTTTCAGACCAGCTCCACATCAGGCTCTGCACTGACAGAACAGAACCTGCTTGGAATTCTCTCCCTTTCTCTCGTCCCTTCCCCTACTTGCTCTCTCTTTCTCTCTCTCTCAAAATAAATAAAGTTAATAAACTTTATATATATATATAAAATTTCTTAAAGATTTCCCCAATTTCAATGTATTGTCTTCTTCCACCTACAGACAATCTAATTTTCTTTCTCTGAATTCCTAGGGAATTTACACTTTGCCATACTTTGAAGTTATCTGGTCCCATATTTTAATTTTTCTTAGATAATTCCTTTCTGCTTACTTGTAAAACTAGATCAAACTCCCTATTATTTCCAAATTATTTTCTTTTACATACTACACAAGACAGCAATGATAAATATATAAAAAAGAGGAGACTAGGTTTATAAAAATATGATCATGAAACTTTGAACAGCAAATTGCATTATTTTTTTGATTTTTTAATGTTTTTTATTTATATTTGAGAGACAAAGAAAGACAGTGCAAGGAGAGGAGGGTCAGAGAGAGAGGGAGACACAGAATCCAAAGACAGGCTCCAGGCTCTTAGCTAGCTGTCAGAACAGAGCCTGATGTGGGGCTCGAACCCATGAACTGTGAGATCATGACCTGAGCTGAAGCCAGACGCTTAACTGACTGAGCCACCCAGACATCCCGCAAATTGCATTATTGTTCTGAACTATTCTGTCTTCCTTCTCTATAGGTAGATAATACAGTCCTGCTCCTATTGACTTCAGTCATTGAATTACTTTACTTTTACACAATTACCTTGTATTAACTAATGGAATAGAATGGAATGGAATGAAGCCATATTCAAGCCGACATTTTAGAGGCTTTGCATGTTTCCACCTGTGCACTATACTATGGGAAAAACATATCCCAGAAAGCTCTGGGGTATAAAATTTGAAGGCATATCGTGCAGGTCCCAACCTTGACTGGATCCCAAAGCAAAGTCATAGCAAATACAACTGACAGAAAAATAGCTTTTTGCTGTTATAAGTCACTAAATATTTTAGGTTGTTTATTTTATAGCATGTCTTAGCAATATCTAATAGACACAGTCCAGTATTTAGTATCTGAAAGTCCTTGAGGAAATCATAAACTTTTTAAACCACATTTTGTCACCTGTATATAAGGTGAAGCCAGCTCCACTCTAATGTAGCTACTTAGGAATTGCCACGGAAAGCATTGAGTGAGATTTTTTAGAAGTCTAGTAAATCTTTTGATTTAGTTTTTGACAATATAATGATGTAGTTTTGAAATATGTAAAATACTTAAAGTAGTTCATGCAGTGAAGAAAATGCTTTACTATGTTTAAAAATAAAACATATAAGTCACATAAAACAATAAACTCATTTATTATTTAGATGGTATTGAGAACTCAATAATATTATGTTATTTTGACTTAAATTTTGTTTCAGAGGTCAAGGAAACTTCAGATGATGGATTCAAATCCAATTCTCATGTATCTTATTCCTTTATTCTGTTGACTCTGTCTCTTCTGTAGTAAAAATTTGAAATACATATTAGATTGTAACTGGGAGGTCTTGGCCATTGTTAATTACATATCTTGAATCACTTCATTCTCATAGTCTGGAGAACTTCTGGTTCTGGAGTTTCCAACAGAAGAATACCTCAAATAAGATAAGCAATTAACATTAGAGATTTAATCATGTAGTTTTCAATATATTTAGCTTCTTCATAAACACTTTATTAGCATTTGGCTAGTAAAATGTTATGCTGAAGAAAATGATAAGATTTTCAAATTCTATGACACCTATTTTAAAAAGTAGTAATAAATGAGAACTGTGTATAGTTAAAAGTCAAATCTGTTCTTAATGGCACAAATATTTAAAGGTATGGTGGTGAGCAAACTGATATAATTTATTATTAGCTTTCATAGAAGCTTTCTTTTTCCAAGATTTAGATTTTTTAATTACATATTAAATATGAATTGCAGTGTTAGCTGAGATTATACCAACATCTTTGGTGCTATTTATTCAAGAGATGACCTATTACACATTTTTGTAAATAACCAGTTGATCCCCGTGATATTTTTTTTTATCTTAAGCAGCTTAAAAATCTAAGGCTAAGAAGAAAGCATTATTAAAGGAATCTTTTCCTAGCAAAATAAGGTTATCACCCTTCTCAACAAAGTGAAGCTATGCCACATTTTTTAACTGTTTAAATTTTTAAATTTTTTAAATATTCACAATTGTTTACAAAACCTAAAAAGTTGTAAACAAAACAATTATATCAACTTATAGATTTATCTGACATTTTAAAATTTCCCCAAAATGTGATTATATCTAACATAGCTATCTCTATTCTTGTCAGCAAGGAAGACGTGATCCACTAAGTATATATTAAGTAGGGATACTGCACTTTGGTGTAGAATGAATGAGAGACAAATACTGCCTCTATCACTACAGACACAGTTATTGTCTTCATAAAATCAATTCCTATTTTGAATCTGTTAGAAACTCTTCAAGTTCTAGCAATATTAATCATTCAGTAAGACTGAGATACAATCTTTTAGTCCACTTTACCTGCAACATTTAGCTCATTTTACATGACAACCAGATTAAATAAAATTTAATGTCCCTATATGTATGAAATACGACAAACATCCTTTTCTTTCTTTTTTCTTTTTTTTTTTTTTTGACAAACATCCTTTTCTTGACCAAACTTTAGTCAGGCTCCTGAACCTTCTCCTAGGCACATCTATCTATTCATTTCCTTGTAAAATCTAATTTTAGCAAGAACCCTGCTAAGTCAGTTAAATCAGTACCTCTCACTATCCACATCTAATTACCCTGGCTGCCTGAACACGTTCCTCATCCTCCACATCTGCCAGGTGATGTCTGCTCCCTCTGGCGCGTCCTCAGCAAGAATCCTGTTAGGTCAGCTTAGCCAGAAACCTCCTTATCCCTGATGTGTCCTCTTAATGATTTTCCATCCACTGACCACCCTCCATCCTGCTCCTCATCAATAAATACTCACTTTTTTTATGCTATATTTGGTATTGACCCCAATCTCTCTTCCCCACTGTAAAATTTCATTGTACTGGTTCCTATACCCATTGCAATGATCCTGAATAAAATCTACCTTACTGTTCTTAATAAATATCACCACATAGAATTTTCTTTAACAAACTTATCAAGTATAGCAAAACCTTGGATGGCAAGTAATTTGTTTTGAAAAAGTGTTCCACAGGACAAACAGACATTTCTAATAAATTTTAACTTAATAAGTGAATGATGTCTTGCAATACGAGTAGTGCATGATGCCAAATGTCACATGATCACAACTGCTTTCTCGCTCGCTCTCTCTCTCTCTCTCTCTCTCTCTCTCTTTCTCTCTACAGGATTATGGGTGATCATCTCCCATGCTCGGATACTTGGTCTCAGGCCACAGTGTTTGGCAGAAATCAGTGATTTTTCAGAACATTGAAAGGTCCCCACAACTGAAAGTAGTGTTTTTGTTTTTGTTTTTGTTTTTGTTTTGTCACTTCAAAGCACCTATGGACAGTCCTTTGTTATTCCAAAAAAGAGTAAGCTTAGAGATGCTTTGTTTCATTATAGGTCAGGCTGCCTGCAGATAGAGACCTTTTCCTCAGCGGCCTTATTGTCAATTAAATTAAATACAGTATATTACAAGAGTTTATTAATACTGGACTGTAGTCAACATCTGTGCTAGTGTATACAATGGCCCGATTAAGAAAAGGTTGAAAAGAAAGGCGGTAAGAAGGAGATGATTATGGTGGAAGTTACAGAAATCATTGAGAAATATGAACAAGGTATGTGAGCAGCCAAAATTGCAAGATTTTAAGTATTTCATCTGCAGAGGAAGAGGAGAAAAAAAGCAGAGGAATCCCTCACTTCAAATGAGATTAAGGAGATGTGTAAAATGTGGAAAACAGTGCAAATTTTGTAAAAAGTACCACCTGAATAAGGCTGTAACAGTGTGAGTGATGAATCTGTTTAATGACAATGCAAGGGCCCATTTCCACCATGCTGGAACCATTTCTGAAGTAAGGCGGGTTTGCAAGGTGGGGGCCTCCCGCTGTCAGATGAGACTGATATCTACTCCCCTGACTCTTAATTAGGAGTGACTTATCTCATGCTGATTGCACCTTGTGAAGGAAATTATAGGAATTTCTTCTTTTGTGTTTATGGGAGCAAATATTACATTCCCTGAGAAACCTGTTTTTCTTCCCCTCAAGAAAACAGGCTATTGATCCCTGCTCACAAAGGACTAACCTTTGCTTTTACTATGCTAAAACCTTGCCTTGTATTTAAGTGCTGAGGACACCTTCCTTCCCCATATGATAAGCATCTAAATAACCTACAACCAATTACTATTGATAAAGATTATGTGTGAGTCTTCTACCAATTTATGTTCTGGGAAATTTTTACATGCCAATGAATTTGTCATTAGAAATCATTGTCTAAGGCAATTGCCACTTCTGTTTTGTACCCCATACATTTTTCAGTAAATAAAGCTGACTCACTGGTTAGTGCAGAGATGCCTGCCTGGTGATCAGAAAGAAACTCATGGCTCTCTCATTCCCTCCCCCTTTGGCCAATTCTCATCTCTCTTTGGCCAACACTGCCCATCCTTCAGGGGAATCCTGGACCTGCTGGAGCTGGACTCTGGCACCCAAAATCCTCAAAAAGAGGTAAAAGCAAGTGGCATTGGATAGGTTCCTTGTTAAAGTTGCACAAAAGGAAAAAGAGTCAATTGAGCCAACAGAGAGCAGTGATTCTGTTAGTGTTAATGAAAGTCATCCTACACAATAACCCTCCTCTCTCTTGTCTCCCTCATACCAGCCATGAAGGTTTTCAAAGTAAGTGGAAATTGATTTATTTTTCTTTATATTTTATTTTATTTATTATTTTGTATTATGTTATGGTATTGTAATAATTTTTATATAAATATTTTTAGGTTTCCATTATTTCTTAGGGGGAAATTCACTGATACACAAGTGCTTTGGATTACAAGCATGTTTCTGGAATGAATTAAACTCACAAACCAAGGTTTTGGTTTTTATATATATATATATATATATATATATATATATATATATATACAGTTGATATAATATCCATTATAAAATTATTCTATGTTAAGAATTAAAAATATTATCTTACCCATTCTGAAAAATATAATAGATCTAGATGAATCATCAATAAAAAGACAAATATCAATTAAGCACCTTCTATAATGAGGTACTGTACTGAGTATATTACCTAGGATTTATCAATTAATGAAACTAATAAAGAGCTCTTTGAAGCAATATTTTACATAGCATATTTTTTGACCACCTGTAAATTCTTCACAAAAATATAAATTAAAATTCATATTTTAAACCTAGTATATCTATATTTTAGTTTTAGAACCTCAAGAATATAGGTGATTCAAAGGTGCACTAAAGGTTCAGAAACACGATGATAATCCTTGAAAACTCTAAGAAGCCAATTCAGAAAAATCAAAGAATGACTCTAGATATCTACATTTTTAACAACACCTTGGTGATTCTAATATAAGTAACCCATGAAATACACTTGGTCCAGCAGGCTAACTTAGCACAACAAAGATTCCTGTAAATTCCTAGAAGGGTTTGGTATCTGCCTAGTTTCTCTTTTCCTATATTCTTTGCCCTTGCCAGTAACATATCCTAAATCGACAGAATTTTATTTATTTGGAACTGAAAAAATGGTACAAATTTTTAAGATTTAGCAGAAAGACAGAAGTCATACAGAATTATTCTTACCATAAATGTTGGTACAACACTCCAGTTATATTCGAAAGAGAGCTCTGGTACAGGAACATTGCACCTTTTCCAAGTGGACTGTGACTTAGAAGTCCATCATAAAAACCAACATCTATGGTGAATCTGCTGCAAGAAAACTGCATGGAATATTAGAGATGATGATCATCCTACTTGAACCTCTTCATTTTAAAGATAAAAACATATAGAGATATTTGATTATTCAGAGGCATTGCCTAAACCTTATGTAATAAACTTAATCTACAATCTACTCAGAAAAAATATTTTCAGGGGCGCCTGAGTGGCTCAGTCAGTTAAGCATCTGACTTCAGCTCAGGTCTCCATCTCATGGTTTGTGAATTCAAACCCCTGGTGGCTTGGAGCCTGGAGCCTGTTTCCGACTCTGTGTCTCCCTTTCTCTGCCCCTTCCCCTCTCATGATCTGTCTCTCTCTGTCTCAAAAATAAATAAACATTAAAAAAATTTAATATAAAATATTTTCAATTTGGAAATGATCTTTGGCTTCCTAAAATCTATTATATTTTCTTCACTTTTGCTACTGTCACAAGGATTCTAAATGCATTTAAGAATATTATTAATTACTCTCTCAGTTAGGTTTAGTTTCTTAATAAAGTACTCTAAAAGTGGGTGGCTTTCTCTCTCTCTTGAAATCCAGAATTTTCTAAGTAAAAAGTGGAAAAAGAAGCCTTGTCAAGAAAGACCAAGTGGAAAATGAGTTTCCAATAAAATGGAATTTTAGGGCAACAAAAGTCTAAAAGGCCGCAAAAGAGTAACAACACCACTGTTATTTGAACAATGGCTAGTTCCTCCCATTTTTGGGGGGGGCGCATTGTCAATCACTGAACCTGTGAATTCCACACAGAGTATACACTACACAACAATTTTGCCACAAAATACCTGCTTTCTACACACTTCTTAGGAGAAGCTACCACTAGAAACAAATCAATACAAATACATCAAGGGCTGAACAATACCGGTAGTGGGTGACAGACATTTGCAGATTCTGCCAAACAAAGAAACTGAATAGGCTAGTGGGGGAGTATTTTACCGTGAAGCAGTGACCTACAGCGAAGACTTTGGATACTCCTCTGCTGGTCTCGCTGCTAATTCTCTTCTTGTTCCTCCTGCAGGCCCTCTTCATCAGGTATCACAAAACTTTCATATGTGGCATAGAGAATGTCCACTATCCTCTGCAATGCAGGATTGTTTTTCCCCTCATCCTCCCTGCAAATCAGTCCAATGTTCCTTAGTTTTCCAAAGCAAAATTCTCTCTCTTTCTCCAAGTCTTCGATGGTAAGTTTCAATACATTGACCTGCTGCATCAGTTCACCTGCTTGCTATCCCTGCTGCCCACAGCAGGAGCCTTTCGCCCGTGGGCCAGACCTGGGAACTGCAGTCGTTCTGAGTGTCCCAATGGGTCTCAGCAGAGCTGCACTGCTAGAGCCGACAGGTCTCCTTGGTTTGTTCAGAGCTGGAGCAACAAGGGAAGGAGCCACTGAAGTTCCTCCACCTTGTCTGACATTTACAGGGTTGTGGACTTTTCTATCACAATTTGCATCATAAAACTTCTTGAGAAGTGCCTGGATGGCTCAGTCAGTTAAGCCTCTGACTCTTGATCTTGGCTCAGATCATAATCACAGTTCAGGTCATAATCACAGTTTATGGGGCTGAGCCCTGCATCCAGCCTGCTTGGGATTCTTTCTCTCCCTCTCTCTCTCTGACCCTCCTCCCTCTTGAAGTCTTTCTCTTTTACTCTCTCTCCCTGTCTCAAACTAAATAAATAAATAAACAAGCAAACAAAAAATCCTTCTTGAACCACTGAACAAATTCAAAATTGTCCTGAAACTTTCCTTTCACTAATTGGTCCACAGGAATTATTTTGTCAACACACATTCTCGAAAGACTGCTTGTAGTATTTGGAAGTTCTGGATGTATTCATCATAGCATCACAGCCTGTCCATAAACTGACAATAGTCGGTCGGTCCCTGAGTGCAACTGTGCATCTTTGTCAGATTCAGCTGCAGAGAGACTCCCTGATCCAGGCCAGCCTGTCATGTCAACTCAGGTTGTCACTGGTGACTGACAATTTGGTGACTGACAAAAGCCCAACAATGTCCATGTAATGGCACCTTCCTAGAAGAGAGAAGAGGGCAAAGAAATGCAACTCATCTATCATGACAAACAGTAAACAGCATAGAACTTTTAAACTTGTTTACATTGTTTTAGTGGTTATTGCAGAGATGAAACTATGAATTTTGAGTTATTTTCATCTAAGTTAATTTGTGCTTTATTACAGACAGAACAAGAAACTTCAGCCACTTTAACTTTCTTATCTCTTCCCAATGCACTGATCTTATGCATATTAATTGTGAATTTAAACTCATCAACACTTTACTATTATTACTGTTAGAATTCATAGAATAATTATATATTATATATAATATGCATTATATATAATAATAGAATACTGTTAGAATTAATAGAATTAATATTTGGATTCACTAATATATTTATAGCCTTAATTTCTGCCTGTATCTCCAAGCTTCTATTCCCTCACCATTTAAACAGCAATATTTAGGGGCGCCTGGGTGACTCAGTTGGTTAAGCATCTGGCTTTGGCTCAGGTCATGATCTCATGGTCCGTGGGTTCGAGCCCCACATCAGGCTCTGTGCTGACAGCTAGCTTAGAGCCTGAAGCCTGCTTCAGATTCTGTATCTCCCTCTTTCTGACTGTCCTTTGCTTGTACTGTGTCTCTCTGTCTCTCAAAAATAAATAAAAAATATTTTTAAAAAATTTTAATAAAAAAATGAGCAATATTTAGTGTTTCCTTTACTTCATTTCTACTATGGTAAATTCTTTCAAGTTTTGTGTGTCTGTAAATGGCTTTTCTCATTTTCATTCTAAAAGAAATTTTCTCGAGCTTTAAACTCCTAGATTGACAGTTATTTTATTTCAGCACTTCAAAAATATAATTTGTCTTCTAGGTTTTACCATTGTTGTTGAGAAAATACACTTAAGTTCTACTGTTGTTCCTTTGACGGTATTATGTTGTTTTTCTCCAGAGGCATGATAAAATTTCTTTTGTCTTTGCTCCTTTTGCAATTTTACTCTGTTGTGTTACTACATAGATTAATTTTGTTAAAATCCTACTTTGGAGTCTTGGGTTTTCCTTAACATATGGTTTATTGTCTTCAGCAGTTTTGGAAATTTTCAGCCATTCTCTCTTCAAAATTTTGTCACCACATTCTTTTTCTTCTCCTTCTGAGACTCTATAAACGTATCCCAGGTTCTCACCACACATAAGGGGAAGGGATCATATACTGTGTCCATACTTCTCACAGAAAGCAATATTCCTGGCAGTTCTGGGAACACTATTGCCTTCCATCTTGTGTTTGTAAGAAGCTACTGTTATTGTTCAATACTGATAACTTAACATCTATATTTTTTTTCTAGGAGAGAATATTCTAATGGTAAAATTGTCTTTTAATGGGAACTATTGTAACTAAGCTAGAGCAAAGATAGAGTAAATTAATTCACTTTTGTAAGAAAGCATACACAGTAAGAAATGTAAGAAACTATTTTGGAAAACAAGAAAGATGATGCTTCTTCCAATGCATTGTTTTAGGAAATAATTCTCACTTATTTGCTTTATTTGTGTTGAGATGGTCCTAAGTTTACATATATTTTAGAAAATCTTGGAATTGATATAAAGCAATAAATATAATTCAAATATCATTCAAACAACTTTGTTTTCATAACTTTTAATTCACTACATAATATCCTATGAAGTAGAATTATAGTGATTATCCAGCACAAATGACAGTTCATCAATATAAGTAGGCTTATTACATGTTACATACGTATATATAAGTATGCATGTATGATGTTAACTTTCTCTTGTTTTTGTTTTGTGTTTTTGTCTACCTAATGAAATGTTTCACCTGTTGTACTATGTTGATACTGTTCTTGCTTTTTAAGCTTAAGAATTCCCTTGGCCACTGTCAGATGGTATTATGATTGAACTGTTAATAGATATTTAATTTGGAGTTCTAATAATAGCTGTGAAGATGTAAAATACTCTATGTATGAAAATGATTTAGAAGGTACAAAGTAAGTATGCCATTCAGATTTTATAATAACTTCTCCTGAGGTTAAGGACATTCAGAAAAATTTTAATATTCAGGTTTTATCTTTAAGATCTACTTTGATTTTAAAGTGTGTAAAACAGCTGTTATCTTTTCCATTTTATTACAGTACATAGAATATAGTCAAAGAATACAATACAAGGGAACCAGGATCTTGTTGGCTAGATACATATGAATTGAATTTTATATGATAGAGGCATTCAACATTCACTCACATTTCAATTGTTCTGCCTTGTGGTTTAAACATCTCAGTTTAAATCACCTTACCCAATCCAGGTCATGAGCTCTGATTCACAATTACCAGTGTGAACTCCTATATGAATATAAAAAGTTGACTGGTAAAGTAAATACCAATTCATGTATGAATATCGTTATCATTTATTAGAATATAATCCAGAATTCTTAGGTTGTCTGTGTAACACATTTATTTCAAAATATAGAACTAGAAACATATTTCTGGGGGCACATGAGTGGCTCAGTTGGTTAAGCATCCAACTCTTGATTTTGATCAGGCCATGGTCTCATGGTTCATGGGTTCAAGACCCACATCAGACTCTGTGCTTACAGTGTAAAGCCTGCTTGGAGTTCTCTCTTACCCTCTCTGAGTCTCCCCTTTTTTTCTCTCTTTCTCTCTAAAAAAACAAATAAATAAACATAAAAAATTTAAAACATTTCTGAGTTAGTATAGAATAACTGTAAGAAGAGAAAGATTATCTTAGTTCTACTATCATTATTTCTTTGTAATTGATGACTAATAGACACTTCACAAAACCTAAACATTTTCCCATTTTGCTATCTTTATGTAGTGAGAGAAACATAGCTTCTAAGAATTATTTCCCAAGAAATTATTAAAACTTATTGCATATGTTGGTAGAAATATTGAAATTTTAAGGCAAAAATGCCGGGGTTCTTGTCCTAACTCTATGTCTGTAATTTAAATCAAATCATTTTATGAACTTCAGTTCTTTCACATTTGTAAAATTATGTAATAATTATTCATTTTACTAATTAACCTCATAAGCTTTGTTCAGGAATAAAATGCAATATTTTACATAAAATCACTTTGTACATAATAAAGCTCTAATAAATTTAGCTATAACTATTATTAATATTATAAAAATTATACCACTGTGTAAAACATGCTAATGAACCCTAATTCAATATAGTTATGAAAAATGTCATCATTAAAAACCAATTCGTTTCTGTCTATTGAAGGAATCTAATATATGACCAGTACCTGCCATTCATAGGCTCTTTTAGTTATTCTCTAAATCATATTTAGATTCGTTTGGTAAACTATATTTTATACTTTTGAGGAGAAAGAAATTGAGACCTAGAGGAATAAGTAGTTTGTCCAAGAAGCACAAATAATAACATTCAGAACCTACATTTAATTCCTGCTTTTGAATTTGAATTCTCTTGAGTTTCAACTAAAAAGTCTGAGACACCCACTTCTGTCTCACTAATTTACTGATTAGAATGGAATAAACATATATGCAACTACTGAAAATAAGTGTTAAGACGTTGAAATTCATTTATAAATCTGGCATCATTCATGTTTTATGAGAGTCCACGTGTGTACATTCTGCGTACATGAAAAATCTTCAACTCGGCAAAATATGCTCTCTTCAACAGAGGATTGCCACTTTAAAGAATAGTACTGTTTTCCTGAACATACGATCAAAATGCATACATCAGCTTGGGGAAAGGCTAACCTTATCCTTGTTTCAAACCCCATTTCTCCATTAACATCTTTTAGTTTCCATGTATGTGATCATTAGGGTATTTTGACTGTGGCCAGGTTTATGGATGAATTCCAAGATGATTAAATACAGGATGTACCTTGAAGAAATAATGAAACAGAATCAGATGGGGTGCAAGCCTTAGGAGAAGGTTATGGTAAAAGGGAGGAGTTGTGGAAATGCTACTGATATCACTAGATTCACAGATGAATTATGGTATTCTGAGCGAACGTCATATAAATAATTTTTTTTTCTAAAGAGACAAAATGTCCTAATGCTGTGTTACAGCAAGCATGTTAAGAAGGAGTCAAAAGTTCTTCCTGATAAAGCAATAATATTTTTCTGATTTTTTAACTAACAGTTTCAGGCTTACCAAAGGCTTCCTGGGTTTACTACTATATACCAGACATTTTCACATTTAATTACTGAAATCTTCACGATGGCTCTAGAAAACTGGTATTAATAACCTCACATGCAGATGAGGTGGTAACATAAGTTGCTTAAAGTAAAAGGCATCTTAAAAAGTGACTGAATCCAGACTACATACTCAAAATCCAATATTCCTTTAAGTACCACCAGCTGTGAGGACATTTCCTGTTAT
This sequence comes from Suricata suricatta, assembly GCF_006229205.1. Taxonomy (NCBI): domain Eukaryota; kingdom Metazoa; phylum Chordata; class Mammalia; order Carnivora; family Herpestidae; genus Suricata; species Suricata suricatta. The sequence continues at coordinate 44,504,741 of NC_043704.1, forward strand.
TATTGAAATGTCCCTACTAATTATGATAGAAATTTGAATTTGACAGACCTAACAGACTCCAGATGAGGGCTTCAATTCTTTTAGTGGATCTCATCAGCAGGATCACCCTGATAACATCAGTTTTCCAGTCTCTCACACAGATGTTGCTGGGAAAAATCACAAAATCATACAAAAGCATCCTCAGAAGCTAAATTCTATTATCTTTGTACTCAAACTCCAAGGTCCAGCTAGTAATGCTTTAATCAACTGGCTGCGGCTTACCTATCTTGCAGATTTTCTGTTACATGGTTACGTCTCTGGCTGGTTTCAGTAATATTCTCTTCTCTTGGTGGGTTTAGTGTTTAGTGTTAAAAAATCTCATTGTGATGTTAACCTCATTTTTTATCAACTGACCTTTCTTTTATTGAAAGTAACCCGGAGCAAGTTCTATAGCAAACATGGAGGTAAACTGATCATAAATCATGTTGGAGACATGAACTATGGAGAGTAAAAAATAACATTAATTCATAAAACCATAAGTTGAGGTCATATATTCAAAGCAAAAATCCTCTCCATGGCCTTCCTGACAAGGGACCATTATAGGTTTTCTCTTTGAAGGAACTTTTTTTTTATTCCACAGGAGGATGAGGAAATTTCAAAAAGAATCTATTAACTGTGCTGGAGAGCTTGACTTCTAAAAGATACAATCTCAGCTCTTTAAATTCTATGCCATCCCTAGCAGAAATGTGGCAAATATGACTTTGTAGGTTTCTGTGAGCAGCTTTTATTGAAGAGGTTAAGCCATTGTTCAACCATGACTCTAAATCCTCTCAAAATGAACACATGCTTCTGAATTGATCTTTAGTCAGTCATGTACCCTAGCCTCTTCTGCTTTTAAAATATCCATGACCTTCCCAGAGCACACATCAGCGTAGAATAATGTTTCTTTCATATATGATATTAAACATTGTAAGGAAAGTATACATTTAGAACAGACTTTTAAATGTAGGGGAACTAAATCAACTTAGTCTCATAAAATTTCTACTTCTTTTAAAAAAAAACTTTAAAAATTTTTAAATTCTACTTCTTTTAAAAAACGAATTTTGGGGTGCCTGGGTGGCTCAGCCAATTGAGCATCCAACAACAGCTCAGGTCATGATCTCATTGTCCATGAGTTCAAGCCCTGTATTAGGCTCTGTGCTGACAGCTCAGAGCCTGGAACCTTCAGATTCTGTGTCTCCTTCTTTCTGCCTCTCCCTTGTCTGTGCTCTATCTCTCTCTCTCAAAAATAAATACACATTAAAAAAATAAATTTATATTTTGTATACATTCAAATATGGATTGGAAGGTAAAATAAAAATTATGAGATTATATAAGAATTGTATTTTTGATCATTTTTCTTGTTTTATTGTATAATAATAATTACAAAGAACATATACTTTCAGCATAAAATGCAATTGAACTTTAAGCACATTGTTTCCTGAGATGATGAAAAAGGAATGTTGTCTCTGAGAAAAGTAGAACTCTGTCTTTCACTGTGGTTCAAATTCAACCTCTCAAGGACTAACATGTGTTTTCTAGAAAAAGCGGGAGAGGACTATGAACAAAACTTAAAAAATTATATTTCCACAGTCACCTGAGTGGCTCAGTCAGTTTAAGCATCTGACTTCAGCTCAGGTCACAATCTCATGGTTCTTGAGTTCAAGCCCCACAATGGGGTCTCTACTGTGAGCACAGTGGCTCAAAAATAAATAAATAAATAAACATTTTTTAAAAGACTATATTTTTAGATAAAGGTGCTATAAAATCATGAGGTATAAAATAGTGCTATTTTTTCAATAAAACAAAAATAAGATATATGCTGTTTTTCCACACTGCATATTTAGTGGGAACTTTGAGGACTTTAATTCAACAACAACATCTATACAGTCTGTTGGGTCCCACGGGAGCTGACAGATTAGTTTCATAAACTCACACGGGTTACTCCTGAAGAATATTCAAAAATATTGAGAAATTTTGGAGGGTGCCACATCAGTTAAGTAAGGTCCTAAAGATGAGGATTAGAAGCAGAGAAATCTGAGCTTCTTATACTACAGAAATTCAATTTTTACTGAAGGCCTATGTTCCATAGAAACCTTACAAAGAACAGCCCTTGTAACTTTTTCTTCCCAAAAGCCAGGTATATTCCTGTGAATATTTTTTCAGTTGGTAAAATTATAAAATGGCTTTTTCAAAGTGTTCTGAATTGGTCTCATACCTAGAAACGTACTAAATGTTAGCTCTTAATATACAACATGAGGAGCTTTCATGATATTTTAAGAAGTTTAAACAGTGGACTCTTTAGGAAGTCACCACTGCAGCAATGAGAAAGAAGGAAAAAAGGAAAGCAAGACAAGCAAATTTCCCAGTCTAGCATGGAAAATACAAACACAGTTATAAATATGTGACACTATGCAAAGTCATGAGACAATACAGCAGACACTGTAGTTCTATGCCTCACATCAGCTCAACCCATGTAAATTCAGTTACAGCTGTGATCCAGAGTATCCGGATGAAGCCGATAGATAGCTTCATTTGAAATCCTTTGCTTTCTAGCACTTTAGGAGTTTACTCCACCTACCATTGTTGGCCCAAAGTAGACATGGGAAATTACAACACCAACACCCGAAGAAGCTTTCAACCAACTGGGCTGGTACTGGTAGTCCTGTTTTCTGTTGCGAATATTGTGATGTGTGTCTTCTAGAGATACTTAGGGTGTCCCCATTGTTAATTGTGGCCCTGTTTCACACAATGGTAAAATGATTACACATTCTTTTCCTTTATTGTTTCACTTACCCTACTCACTCACTTGTGCTTCCTATAACTACCTCCCAAATTAATAAGCTGAATTTGTCTCTGTTTTGCCATCGTTTTTACTTTGGTTGAGGGGTGAAAAGATTACAAAGAGAGTTGGAATGAGAGATGGCAGTAGATGGCAGCCTTCAGAATGAGCTTTAGGAATTGTGTCACTTGGTCAGATGTCAATGAGGATTACACTGTTGGTGGTAAATGTGATGGTGACAACTCCTGGGAGAGTGCTAACTTGGCAAGGTGTACCTTCCCGAATGACTAAGATCCTCACCATAGCAGATGTGGATGAATAGGAGGAAGCACACTGTCATGCACACATTCTCCAGCTCTTGAAAAACATGAGACTGTAAAAAGTATGGTGGAGCTCACTGGCATTTTCTGACCACTCTTAAGAAGAAAGAGAGAAAGGCGCTAAGCTAGCCTCCTCTTGGAGAAGATCACCAACGGTTACTTGGAAGAGATGAGACATTTTAAGCTCTTAAATGGAACTGACAGAAACAAACATTTCAATAGTACAAATGAAAAGCTTCCCTGTGTTGGGGGAAAACTATTAGCAATTTCTTGGAGGCTAGAGTGAGGGGCTAGTGACAGATCTGGACAAGGTGTCCAAGGCCAGGTCAATGAGGATTTTATGTGACATTTTACCCTCTTATTTTTATTTTAACATGGATTTTATCCTATCGGTAATAAGTAATGATTCTTGAAGGCCGTATAATGCTACCAAATTCAGAAAATGATATGACATGTTATCAATTTTTTCAAGAATAGAGCAAACAATACTATTATAGATGCACAGGAAAGCAGTTAATTTATCATATTAATGGATGCTTAAGGACATTAGGGCTTATTTCTTATAGAAACTGATTTGAGAAAAGCTTAAGGGTATCATAATGGATCTTACTACTGCTTTAGTTTAAATATATCATTCTTGGGGCACCTGGGTAGCTCAGTGGGTTAAACGTCTGACTTCACCTCAGGTCATGATCTCATGGTTCATGGGTTCAAGCTCCGTGTCAAGCTCTGTGCCGACTGCTAGCTCACAGCCTGGAGTCTGTCTGTCTTCAGATCCTGTGACTCCTTCTCTCTCTGACCCTCCCTTGCTCACGCTGTCTCTCTCTCCCTCTCAAAAATAAATAAAACCATTAAAAATAAATAAATATATCACTCTTTACTTAAACTTGGATTCTTTGAAATGAATACCAAATTGAATGAGGCAATGTACTTCACATTCCTTCATGCTCAGAAATAGGACCAAACTAGACTACCTGAGACAAAATAGAATCCTTAACAAAAAGATCTTAAATATGTCTTGAAAAAGTACTCTCCTGCCTGAAATAATGAGGATGGAGTTCATCTTTGCTGTTTCTTTTCAATTCTGGATCTAACCTTCAAAGCAACAACTCATACACAATCACGGTTTCATAAATTATGTTCAAATTTAGTACCTTAAAATCTAATTTTGGGCTGTGATTTGAAAGTTGGAAATTTATCCTTTAAAACATATGAGAAATGTGTTTTTTTTTAATTTGGTTGTATTCTTTGATTTCTATGGAAATTTGTCTATACAAATTGGGTAACCAGAAACTTTGAATGAGGAAAAACAGGATGAAATTGTTAAAAGAATTTCAATTTTAGATTGAATTATAAGTGTGACTAAATTTACAAACTTTTTTGGTAAGTCAACAGGTGACTGTTTTGACTCTATGATTCTATAATAGTTATTTTAACATTATGCTAAAATACTATGTTAAACAAATTAGTAGCTACATGTAGAACAATAACATTTATGTAAGTTACATTTATTTATACCTCAAATTTTCATTATATTTGCATAAACCAATAACAAAGAAATTATTGCATTCACACCAGTAACAAACCATATATAAGATAGTATTATATTCAAAACCCTTTTCTCTATAATTTCAGAGACTAAATTTAAAAAATAAATAAAACTTAAAACTTCAATTATTTCAAACTATTAATCAGAATATACTGGTTTTGCTGCCAGAAAAATGAACAAGCTTCAAAAATCTCAAGTCTTAAATCAATAAAGCTTGCTTTTTTTCTTTTTATCAATACTAAATGTCCAGTGCAAGAGAATTGGACAATGGTTGGAGACAATGCTCTAAGTACCTACCCATAAATCCAGGTTGTCTGAGGTTCAACAATATGATTGTCATCTTCTTCAACTTGGGAGGAGAGAATATAAAAAACTCCAAACTATTGTCCTATAATCTATCCTAGAAATGACACCTACTAATTTTTTTTACAGCCCATTGTCCAGAAATAGTTACATATCCCCACCACGTTGCAAGAAAACTTAAAATTTTCATATTCCATGTTCTTGGGAGAAGCACAGTTGGGTTCTTTGAAATTAATATCAAATTAAATGGGAAAATATACTTCTCATTCCCTCATGTTCAGAAAAAGGATCAAACTAGACTACCTGAGACAAAATATCAGATATCATAACAAAAATATCTCAAATATGTCATGAAAGATTACTGTACATAAAAGATTACTGAGAATCTGAATACCTATAAGCATTAATTACATATGCCAAATTATTAAGAACTATAATTAAATTATCAAATTTTAAAATGGAAACCATAAATATCACATCATTGTCACTATAATGAACTAAAACAATTTGTTCAAGTGGTATGCCTTGAAGAGTGGATACATAATAAACTGATTTTATTACTGTCCACAGACTTCTATCAAAGAAAGTACTATTGAAACAAATAGGTATTAACACAACTACCTTGAATTTATGCAAACTCTTATTGTCAAGACTCCACAAAACATTTATTCAGATTATTATTCAGATTTGGTTGAATAATGCATGTACTCACGTTTTCCTTGGAATTAGCAAAAATATTCTGAATTGAAATATATGTCACATCAATTTTACTAAATATAGAGAAAATAATGAAAAGTTTGATTATCAAAATAACTTCAGCCTTTATTACTCAGCACCACTTAGTTTGAATACTTGTCTTCTCTAATTCATGTATCATTTAATATCTGTTATTTTTAATAGTTTACATTTCTTCATTGATTATCCACTTTAGTGATAGAAATGGAGTTTTTTGCAAGATCTGTATATGTAATACAGATATATGTTATAATTAACTACACAGTGCAACTTGTAGCCATGACTTGATTTTCTAAAGCTTTCGTTTCTCTCTATTCCTGAACACAGAATGACAAAAGAAGACAAAAACAAGATTAAAAGCTAATGCACTCCAAATCAGCAACAACACTCATTTCCGATTGGTAGGATTAAGGTATTTATTTCTCTTGGAGACATTTTTCTGTGTATTTTTTTTATCACTCTTTCCCATAATAATCTTGGTAACCATAACATATAGTATAAAAAAAAGTAAAGACATCAGAATTTCTAAGTTAAAAAATATTTTATTCTGTATATAAACTTTCTATGTTTGAATGCAGTTGACCACTTATTAATTGTATGAACTTTGGGAAATTGTAATTCTCCACCTCAAGATTACGTCCCCTTAATATATATTGATGAATGTGCTAGTTGTCCAACAGTATCTACTTTTTGTCTTCCAAAGAGAACATTTTTTCAAGATATAAGATTTCCCAAAATGAAGACTATATTTCTTAAGTTTTTCTTCCTTTGTATTTCTGTTTGTGATTGAGTTCTAACAAATGAAAGCTGTCATATATTTCTGGATATCTCTAGCTTACTCCCTTTTACTTTTTCCTAATCCCTCTCTTCCTACCCTTTCTTTTCAACCTCAACCACACCACACCATCACCCTACTCCTCACCATGGAACAGTTGGAAGGAGGCTGAGGCTATGAGGATTTCATGGAATAGAATCATCATATATATTCTTCACTTCAGAAAAATATAAGCATCTCTCTGCTTTAAGCCACTGTTACTTTTAGTTTTCTGTAAATTTTAGCCACACAAAATCTTAACTTGATACATAATATCTCAAAGAATTATTGTGGAAATTAAATAATATTTCATGTTTGTTTAGCAAGCTGCCTCTTATTTAGTAAATATTTAGCTAAATGTTTCCTCTCTTTTTTAATTTAAATCCAAGCTAGTTAACATGTAGTGTAATGATTTCAGAAATAGAATTTAGTGATTTATCACCTAACACATAATACCCAGTGCTCATCCCATCCATTACCTTCCTTAATGCCCATCGCCCATTTAGCCCAGCCCCCCACCCAACACATCACCAACAACCTTCAGTTTGTTCTCTGTATTTAAGAACCTCTTATGGTTTGGCTCCCTCTCTGTTTTTATCTTATCTTGTTTTTGCTTCCCTTCCCCTATGTCCATATATTTTGTTTCTTGAATTCCACATATAAATGAAATCACAAGATATTTGTCTTTCTCTGACTTATTTTACTTAATGTAATACACTCTAGTTACATCCAAGTTGTTGCAAAAGACAATATTTCATTCTTTTTGATGGCCAAGTAATAGTCCATATATATTAATACATATTAATATATATTACATTTTCTTTAGCCATTCATTAGTCAATGGACATTTGGCTCTTTCTATACTTTGGCTATTGCCAGTAGTGCTGTTATAAACATTGGGGTACATGTGCCCCTTTGAGTAGCAATTTTGTATCTTTTGGATAAATACCTAGTAGTGCAATTGCTGGGTCATAGGGTACTTTTATTTTTAATCTTTTGAGGACCTCATATTATTTTCTAGAATGGCTGATCAAGGTTTTCATTACCACAAGCAGTGCAAAAGATTTCCTCTTTCTCTGCATCATTGCCAATATCTGTTGTTGCCTGAGTTGTTCATTTTAACCATTCTGACAGGTATGTGGTGGTATCTAATTGTGGTTATGATTTGTATTTGACAATGAGTGATGTTGAGCATCTTTGTATGTGTCTGTTAGTCATCTGGACGTCTTCATTGGAAAAGTGTCTATTCATGTCTTTTGCCCATTTATTCACTGGATTATGTTTTTTAGGTGTTGAGTTTGGTGAGTTCTTCATATATTTTGGATACTAACCCTTTATCTGATATGCACTTTTAAATTTCCTCCTTAATTTCTTGTTTAACCCATTCATTCTTTAGTAGGATGTTCTTTAATCTCCAGTTTCATGGTCTTTCCAATTTTTTTATTGTGGTTGATTTTGAGTTTCATAGCATTGTGCTCTGAAAATATGCATGGTATGATCTTGATATTTTTGTACTTGTTGAAGGCTGATTTGTGACCCAGTATATGATCTATTCTAGAGAATGTTCCATGTGCACTTGAAAAGAATGTGTATTCTGCTGCTTTAGGATGAAATGTTCTGAATATATCTGTAAGTCCACCCAGTTCAGTGTGTCATTCAAAGCCATTGTTTCCTTGTTGATTTTCTGCTTATATGATCTGTACATTGCTGTAAGAGTGGTGCTGAAGTTCCTCACTATTGTACTATTATTATCAGAGTTTATGTTTGTGATAAACTGATTTATGTATTTGGGTGTTTCATGTCAGAGGCATAAATATTTATAATTGTTAGATCTTCTTGGTGGATAGGCCCCTTAATTATGATACAATACCCTTCTTCATTTTTTATTAGTCTTTATTTTTAAATCTAGTTTAAGTACAGCTACTCCAGCTTTCCTCTGTTGACCATTAGCATAACAGATGGTTCTCCATCTCCTTCCTTTCAATCTGCAGTTCTCTTTTCATCTAAAATAAATCTCTTGTAAGCAGCATATGGATGGGTCTTTTTTCTTATCCATTCTGATACCCTATGTCTTTTGATTGGAGCATTTAGTCCATTTACATTTAGAATGATTATTGAAAGGTATGAATTTTGTGCCATTGTGTTGCATATAGAGTTGGTGTTTCTGATAATGTTCTCTGGTCCTTTCTAGCCTCTGTTGCTTTTGGTCTTTTTTGTTTTGTTATGTTTTTTCTCCACTCAAAGGGGGTCCCTTAAGATTTCTTGCAGAGCTGGATTAGTGGTCATGAACTCCTTTAATTTTTGTTTTGGAAACTCTTTATCTCTCCACCTATTTTGAATGGCAGCCTTGCTGGATAAAGAATTTGGGGATGCATAATTTTCCCTTGGAGCATGCTGAATATAATCTGCTAATCCTTTCTGGGCTGCCAAGTCTCTGTGGATAGATTAGTTTCTGCTGTGACCCTGATCTATCTTCCTTTACAGGTTAAAGACTTTTTTTCCCTTGCTGCTTTCATAATTCTTTCCTTGTCTGTGTATTTTGTGAATTGGACTATGATATGCCTTGGTGATGGTCAGTTTTTGTTGAATCTAATGGAAGTCTCGGTGTCTTGGATTTTAATGTCTGTGTCCTTTCCTAGATTAAGAAAGTTTTCCAATATAACTTGCTCCAATAAACCTTCTTTCCCTTTTGCTCTCTTCATCTTCTAAGACTCATATGATTTAAATGTTTTTCCTTTTTAATAAGTCACAGAGTTCTTTAAGTCCTTTGTCATGATCTTTTGCCTTTGTTTCCCTCTTTTTTCCGTTTCTTTATTCTCCATAATTTTATCAACTATATTGCTGACTCTCTGCTCTGCTTAGTCCATCCTTGCCATCATGGCACCATTCGAGATTGCATCTCAATTATAACATTTTTAATTTTGGCCTGGATAGATTTCATTTATCTCCACAGAGAGAGATTCTCTGGTGTCTTCTATGTTTTTATTAACTCCAGAAAGTATTCTTTTTATCGTGGCTCTAACTTCTACTTCAGATATCTTACTTATATCTGTATTGATTAAGTCCCTGGCTGTTATTTCTTCCTATTCTTTCTTTAGGGGTGAAATCCATTTTGTCGTTTTGGAGGAAGAAAAAAATTAGTAAAATAAAAAGTTAAAATTAAAAAATTATAAACAAAAAAATAAAGGAAGTTAGATCCTAGGTGTGTTTCATCTGCAAGTTGAAAGAAGCTTGTTAGAATAGAGATAAAAGGGAAAATGGAGAAAAAAAAGTAAGAAAAATTTTAAAACTAAAAAAATATATAAGATACAATAAAATGAAGAAAATGAAATAGTATAAATTTTTTTAAATAGAGTAAAAAACATTTTCTCTTTTTGTATACAAAAAAGAGAAAGAAAAGAGAAAATAATATAAGCAAAAACAGAAGCAAAGAAATGAACAAATAAGTGAGCCAGGAAACAGAATGTAACCTGAATGAAGTTACATCCAGTTTTCTCTAGAACTGAAACTCTGAAACACTCTATAGTCTGTACACTAAGCAGATGGAGAGATTTTTACTGGTTTTCTGGGGGATGTACTTGGAAGGACCCAAAACATCAGACTGCTCTTCATCGTTTATAGAGTCCTGCTGGTATTGAAACTCTAGCCTTTCTCATCATCAATGGTTTTGGGGAACAGATTTCTTGTTCAGTGATTTGTGAGTGTTTTCATTCTTCCTCTCTCTCTTTCTCCAGGTATTTTTGGGGGAGTGCTATTCTTGCATGATCCTGACGCACTGCACTCTCCCCTTGTCTCTTTTTCTCTCTGTCCTCTCTCTGTGAGAATAGCTCCCTACCCTCCATGGCTTTTCTCTCCGCCAGTTCACCCCTCCACACAATGTACCTGTGAAGTTCTTTGTTTCAAGCTAGCTATGCAGATTGTTGCATTAATCCTCAGATCAATTTCCTAGGTGTTCAAAATGGTTTCATACTGATCTAGCTGCATTTCAGGGACAAGACTAGCTGGGGTTCTCCATGCTTCTAAGCCATCTTAACTACTCCCTCCTAAATGTATCCTCTTTTAATATTTATTTAAGGGATGTCCATTATCACCATTAATATTTAACATAATACTGGAACTCATAGTTTCAGCTAGCAGATAACAAAAAGAAATAAAAAATATCCAAATTGGCAAAGTAGAAGTCCAACATTCACCATTTGCAGACCGCATGATACTCTACATAGAAAACCCCAAAAGACTTCACCAAAAAATTGCTAGAATACATGATCAGCAAAGTTGCAGGATATAAAATCAACAAACAGAAATCTGTTGCATTTCAACATACAAATAATGAACCAGTAGAAAAGGAAATCAAGGAATTTATCCCATTTACAATTGCACCAAAAACAATGATACCTGGGAATAAACCTAACCAAAGAGGTAAAGATCTGTACTCTGAAAACTATAGAACACTTAATGAAAGAAATTCCAAAGGACATGAAGAAATGAAAAAATAGTTATTTAAAACTACTTATGTGTGTTAAAGCAAAAGGGGTCAATTTAGGAAACATTTATTGATAAGCTCCTCTTTCTAAGCCTTGCAACAAAGAAAAGAAAGCTAACTTCTACTCTTACCAAAAAAAAAAAAAAAAAAAGATTGGGAATAAATACTAAAATAGTTATAAGAAAACAAAGACTAATGCAACTTTACACAATTCAGTTATAAACCAGAAGTTGTATGGATTAACAGGAATTTTAGGCAGTTATTGTTTCCAGACAATCCTTATATATATTTAAAAACCTAAAAATGTTTGTAAGCCAAATAGTTCACCATATATGTACATATACATACCTCTGTGCTTGATTATAGAACTTTAAATTAAAAATTTTTTTCTGAAAGACTAATTTTAAATGATGAAATTGTTCTTCATATTTATGTCACATATCTGTTTGTAATCATATACTATGTTAACTCCTAAAGTTCAAGATTCCAAATTTTAAATATTGCCCATATAATGGGGTTTTCATGGGTCTTGTGTTTTTTGAGTCCCTATTTGTCAACATAAGTCATAGATTGTAGTCTGAAAAAGGTTTTGTTTATATTTAGTATTATGATCTATTTATAGTAAGTGCTTCATATTTATTTTCTTATGAGACCACCAGTTTCTTTAAAAAGAAGCTCAACCAGCTAAACTTTATTCCAAATTAAAATGTCAAGTTTATGATATCCAGGTCAATGAATATATTTATTCCACTGGTAAGTCAATAAATCTCTTAAGGTAAGGGTCCAAGGCAAACAAAATGATCACATTAGGTGAGACAGTTTCATTCTTTATTAACTTCCAACTAAACATATTGTAGTTAGTGTTAATTGATATTTTAGACCATTATTTAGCTTTATATTCCAACTAAAATATCAAAGAGTGCCAGAGTCCAGCTCCAACAGGTCCATGGATCCCTGAAGGATGGATGGTGTTGGCAAAAAGGAGTGAAAGACCTTTGGTTTCTTTCTGATCACCAGACAGGCATTTCTGCACTGACCAGAGAGTCAGCGTTATTTATTGAAAAAAATGCATGGGGTACAAAACAGAAGTGGCAATTGCCTTAGACAATGAGTTACGATGACAAATTCTTTGGGATGTAAAAATTCCCCAGAACACAGATGGGCAAAAGACTCATGCATAATCTTTATCAATAGTGATTGATGTAGGTAACTTAGATGCTTATCACATAGGGAAGAAAGGTATCTTTAGCATTCAAATATAAGACAATGTTTTTAGCATAGCAAAGGCAAGAATTAGTTCTTTGTGAGCAGGGATCAATAGCCTGTTTTCTCAAAGGGAAGACAATCAAGTTTCTCAGGAATGTAATATTTGCTCCTATAATCACAAAAGAAGAAACTTTTATAATAAGTTCCTTCACAAGGTACAATTAGTATATTTTTAGCATAAGAGGAGAAGTCATTCCTGATACCAGTCAGCAAGGCACCTTGCAAGGGGGTCAGTGCTTAACCAAAAATAATTCAGTTGAGGGTAGACATCGGTTGCCAACTGATGGTGGGAGGCCCTGCAAACCCACCTTAACTCACAAGGAGATTTTTTTCAACTCATGAGCTCAGAAATGGCTTCCAGCAAAAGAGTAAACACTCTTATTGAAGTTTATCAGATGATGTTTTATTTGTAATAATAAGGATAAAAATGATAAAAGTTTATAAAATATGTGTATTTTGACAAAAATATATTAAAAGTATTTGAATTTTTGTGGTTTTTTTTCTGCTACATATAATCAATAAAACAATTTCTATGAAACATATACAAATCTTAAAAATCAAGTAATTTATTTTAGTACGTTGGTGATTTTTATGAACAGATTGAATTAGACTAGACATTTGTTAATTCCCCATTCAACAAAATACTTGAAAGTTTTTTTGAATCTTTCAAGGTAGTCTCAGGTCATATTTAAATACTGATATATTTTTTTAATATAACACAATTTATTTTTTTAACATATGCAATTATTTTCCATCATTTACAATATAGTAGTTACAATGACACTCCAAACAGAAAAGCAAAGTAAAAAATCAAAACCCCAACTTCTATTTCATGTAATTAGACTTATACAGAAATTAGAAGGTTAAGTAACAACTAGTTAATCACCTAATTTCACAGCTGTCTGAAGTGGCAATCATTATATAGCAGCTTATCTATGATACAGTCAAGATACATGATACAATTTATTACTTGCCCATAAGCTAAAACACAGCCTGCTTAATACCTTTCCTTAAATTCCACCTCTATACTACAATATACTTGAGGTCCATGCAAAAAAGTAGCTACCTTTTATATAGGAAATAGATGATTAAGTCTTTGGTGTTGTAAAAGCAACTTCATTTAAACATAACCACCTCCACCACCAAAAAAATAAAAATAAAAAAAAGAGAGGAAAAAAAGAGGTA
>NC_043704.1:44518295-44602343 GCF_006229205.1 Suricata suricatta
GGTATCAACTATCCATTAGATACTGAATCAATTTTTCTTAAGCACTATTCACTGCTTGCTTTTCTTGAAGTTAGATCATTCTGAAAATTTCCTGTTAGATCTATGAGTGCAAACATATGGTATCTGTCCTTCTCTGCCTGACTTATTTTGCTTAGCATGACACCCTCAAGGTCCATCCACTTTCCTACAAATGGCCAGATTTCATTCTTTCTCATTGCCATGTAGTACTCCATAAAAAGCTTCTGCACTGCAAAGGAAACAATCAAGAAAACTAATAGGCAACTGACAGGATGGGAAAAAATAGATGCAAATGACATATCAGATAAAGGGCTAGTATCTAAAATATACAAGGAACTCACCAAACTTCACACCCACAGAACAAATAACCCAGTGAAGAAATGGGCAGAAGACATAAACGGACACTTCTCCAAAGAGGTCATCCAGATGGCCTACAGGCACATGAAATGATGCTCAATATCACTCACCATTAGGGAAACACAAATCAAAACCACACTGAGATACCACCTCACACCAGTCAGAGTGGCTAAAATGAACAAATCAAGAGACTATGGATGCTGGCAAGGGTGTGGAGAGATGGGCACCCTCTTACACTGTTGGTGGCAATGTAAACTGGTACAACCGCTCTGGAAAACAGTGTCGAGGTTCCTCAAAAAACTATCCATAGAATTCCCTTATGACCCAGCAATAGCCCTGCTAGGGATTTACCCAAGAGATACAGAAATGCTGATGCACAGGAGCACATGTACCCCAATGTTCATAGCAGCAATGTCAACAATAGCCAAAACATGGAAAAAGCCTAAATGTCCATCACCCGATGAGTGGATCAAGAAGATGTGGTATAAATACTGATATATTTTTTAACAGTCATCTAAAATAGTCTTCATTTCTTTTCAGCATTCTCAGAGACTAAGAAATGCAAATATTTTTAAAAGGACATTAACATGTATATTGATTATATGTGCTCATAATAAAATTAGCAAAATATATTCCTATATTTTTTCCACTGCATAAGAAATTGTTATATTAAAACTCAGCCAAATTAAAAATCTATAACCTCTTCAATTTTGATCCCTTCTACCTCAATTTTCCTCTTTTAAGTAGGTTCAAAGACAAATTAAAGGGCTATTTCAATTTTCAGTTGGATTCTACACAGTGGTGTATCATGGTGAACATAAGTTTCACCCCTGTTTAGCCAACGACATATGAACTTCTTTCTTCAAAAATTTTGAGATTATTGAGAATAAAAGATTAACCTGGCACCATGTCACGCTTTGAACTTCAATGTTAGAATGGGGGGGGGGGGGCAAAGTGATTACATTTCCAATTGCTTGTGTAAAAATGTATTCAAAACAGCAATGGGAAATGAATAGTGAAATATATAACAATAAAGATGGCACAAATGATAAAATATTGGTAACAAGAACATTCCTTCACATCAAACAGAATAAAAGGAATGATTATTAAGTATATTTTAATTTCATGGACATAATTTACCTCTCCATTTTAAGATTATTTTAAAACTGAATATTTCAAGTCATTAAATAAAAGGAAGAAGAAGGACAACTCATTTTGGCTCTGATTTTGTGCTACACATATATTACCCATTTTATTCTTCTACAAAGTTATATATAAAGAAAATGATGAAGATCTTTCTAACTTTAAAGTCAGGGATCAAGATCACAATTCTGTGCTGTCTCAAACATGCTTACGTATTTGTACAACTTGTTTCAGAGTTTCATTGTGCCAATGATAACTCTTTAAACTAGAAACAGAACATTATTA
This sequence comes from Suricata suricatta, assembly GCF_006229205.1. Lineage (NCBI taxonomy): Eukaryota > Metazoa > Chordata > Mammalia > Carnivora > Herpestidae > Suricata > Suricata suricatta. The sequence continues at coordinate 44,520,099 of NC_043704.1, forward strand.
CTACATCCAATTTTAGAAAGGTGAAACACCCCAGGGGTGCTAAACGACTTATCCGAGTTTATCTAGGTAAATAGTCTAGGAATTCTTTTTTTTTTTTTTTTTTTAGCTCTTGTACAAGGGTTTTAATCATTTTAAGCTGCATACCACTGTAGGACTTTTGCTCTGTGACTAGTTGCTAGGCAGGTACACTGTAACAGAAAAAAATCATACACAATTTAAATGACTATTTTAAAAACAAAACTAAGAAAATTGTCAAATATCAAAAATACAGAAAAATTTATTAATGGCATTACTAGTCCATCTAAATCAAATTGTTACTAATATTTTACTACATTATCCCCATTTATCCATTCCTAATTTATTTCTTGTCAAACTACAGCAATATTTTTGCATATTTTTTAAATGTACTAATATATAGTTGAAACAATGTTAAATTAGTGTCAGGCGTACAATATAGTGAGTCAACAATTCTATATGTTATGCTATGCTCACAAGTGTACCTACTATCTGTTACCATACAGCACTATCACAATACCATTGACTATATTCTCTATGTTCTCATGAGAATTCTCTCTTTATTCTCATGACTTATTCATAAGAAAAAAACTGTTTCTTTTCAGGAATTTTTTAACCATTTAAACTACATTTTTTTCTATTCTGAGATTTTTCTCTTTGATACTTAACTTGTGGAAAAGCATATACGTATTTATTTACATACCTTATTTTTATATGTCTTCAAATAAAATGGATGTTAAATGTTTTTGGTAGAGGGCATTATTTTTATTAGCCTCTAATATGTGATGTTTTGCATGTTTATATTATTAATAAACGAAACGATGAATAAATGATGTTTTTAAATTTTTCAAATAAAGTTATCCTTTGGTTATTGTCTTCCAAAAATAATAATAAACTTCATTTCTTACAGATATTGTTACAAATATCAGAGAACACCACAAGTCACTTGTTATATAAAAGACTTTTTACTATTCTCTAATAAAACCTTTAAAAGCTGAACTTTAGAGCTAAACCCTTCAAAGTAAGTCTTGATTCTTATCCACAGCTATTTGAACTTTTTTATGTCAACTTTCCCTGTTTGTCTTATTTGATATGTTGTCCTAGATAACTCTCAATGTGTGAAGAGAACTTCATTCTCTGTTTGAACTGGAAAGAAAAGTGCTTCCCTAAGTAATAAAAGAGATCCACCGGAGAGCCATGTTATCCGTAACTATGGCCGGGGCTTACCAGCTGAGTGACTGCCAGGTTTGAATGCATTTCATAGCCTGACTATTAGATTACAGTGGAGGGAGAAATTATAAAATCAGACTAATTTCTTAAATGAGCTTAGTATATACTTTAGCTCTGTTTTTAAAAAATTATTCTCGGGGCACCTGGGTGGCTCAGTCGGTTAAGCATCCAGCTTCGGCTCAGGTCATGATCTCACAGTTCGTGGGTTCGAGCCCCGCGTCAGGCTCTGTGCTGACAGCTCAGAGCCTGGAGCCTGCTTCCGGTTCTGTGTCTCCCTCTCTCTCTGACCCTCCCCTGCTTGCTCTCTCTCTCTCTGTCCCTCAAAAAGAAATAAAAGACATCAAAAAAACTATTCTCCTCCTTCCATTTAACATAAACTGTGGAAATTAAAAGTTAGTTTTAAAATTAGTCAGTTTATATAAATAACAATATAAAATAAACCCTTCAGCATTTAATTTTTTTAATATTTATTTAGTTATTTTGAGACACAGAGAGAGTGCACATGTGAGCAGGAGAGGGGTAAAGAGAGAGAGAGAGAGAGAGAGAGAGAGAGAGAGAGAGAGAATCCCAAGCAGGATCCCCACTGTCAGTGCAGAGCCAGATATGGGACTCATATCACCTACCGTGAGTTCATGACTAGAGCCAAAATTAAGAGTTGGATGCTTAACTGACTAAGCCATCCATGTGCCTCTTAACCCTTCAACATTTAGAATCAATTATGTGACCGCTTTAATTCTGCTTGTTTATAACTCATTTTTAAGCAGGTCTCTCTTTTGGTCTTCCATGGCTCTTTCTTGATAACTAAGAGTAAGTTCTCACAGTCACTCACCTCACAGAGACTAGATTTACCTATTATGTGTACATTATTTTTTTTGCAAAAATAACATTTTTCTAATGTTTCATATACTATATCTTTATATTAAATGAACTCAAATATTGAAAAAATTTAAGAATAAATGTTAACATTTCCTGCATACTACCATACTATGATATTTGCAGCTAACAATCTGGAAAAAACCTTTCATATATTTTTAATGTATGTTCATGTAAGCATTGGTGCATGTGTAAATATTTCAATCTGATGTAAATCTACTTGTAATCTTATAGTCATGTGTACATACATTTTGCTTGTATTTATTTATGTCACTTTTTACTCTACAAAAATGGGATCATTTTTGCACCATGGCATTATGAATGCATTAGGGGGTTACATAATATTTCACTAAGTGGATAAACCACGATTTATTCAAATATCTGTTAACGAATGAACATTCACTATGTTTCCAGATTTTGCCTCTATTGATAATGCTGCAATAATCTTTGCTTTGTATATATTCTTATGTTTCGGTGTTTACACATCTAGGAAGCAGATTTCATGAGTGTATCTGTTGGATCAAAATATGTATATTTATATCAATCTATATTAAAAAGCTGTTTTTCAAAATGACTCTAAAATTTGCATTCCTAATAATAATCTATGAGTTTATTCATTGTGTCATGCCACTAAACATAAAGCATTTTAATTGTATTTATTCTTATACGCATTCATTCATACATTTATTTATGCTTTTGTTTTTTTTTAATGTTTTTTATTTATTTTTGAGACACTGAGAGAGACAGCGCGAGCAGGGGAGGGTCAGAGAGAGAGAGGGAGACACAGAATCTGAAGCAGGCTCCAGGCTCTGAGCTAGCTGTCAGCACAGAGCCTGACCCGGGGCTCAAACCCACGAACCGTGAGATCATGACCTGAGCCGAAGTTGGACGCTTAATGGACTGAGCCACCCAGGCGCTCCTAATTGCTCTTCCTCTTTCCAAACCCCTCTCCACCTTATAATTTATTCTCAACGAGCTTCCAAAGTATCCCTTTCAAAATGGAATTTGGACCAAGTGCTCATGTGCCTAAAACTCCCAGAGTTGTTCCACTTCTATTCGTGGGAAAAGCCATGACTCCTAGATCCCTTCAGTACCTGGCCCTTGTCGTTTCTCTGATTTTGTTTCTTACAACTCATCATGTTGTTCACAAAATTTTTGTCATACTGGCCTCCCTTATGCTACTTGAACAGGTCAGTTACGTTTCCACTTACAGAGAGCCTTTGTATTTCCTGTGCCATAGGCCTCTTTTCTTAGATATAAGCTTGACTTGTTCGCTCACCTACTTCAAGTTCTAAATGTTACCTTTACAGTGAGACAGAGCTAATCAGCTATTTAAAAGTATGATGCCCAGGCCTATTCTTCTCCTTTCCACACTTTAAAATGTTTTCATATAATTTATAAATTATTAGTATATCACAATAAGTATGATTTTAGTTATTGCCTTTTTTTCTTATATGGAATCCATTTTATTTTTCCTTTTGAGTCACTTTCATATTATTTAAACCTGAAAGATAGTAATGCTCAAATTATTTATTGGATAAATTAATAATAGTCGCTATTTATTAATAATGTATCCATTGTGAATATATTTGTATTACATGAGAAAATAAAAAATGTATGCATTTTATCATATCACCTTGAAAATATATTTAGTAGCAAGAAATACGGTTCCTGAATAAAATGCTTCTGTATAAATAAATATATCTATAGGAAGTCTAGTAAATAAATACCTCAGTGTTAAACATCTCTCCACAGGATGTCTTCCGTACTATTAGAGCTCTATCAAATCTATGGACAGCTCCAGCTGCATGTACAACCTGTCTATTGGTTCTTACCACTGAAGTGACTCCAAAATATCATTTTTCAACTCGATCAAAATTAAATTAATTAATTCAACCCATTGCTTCATCTCCAACATGTGAATTCCTTCCAATGTTTCCTATATTTTTATATCTCCAGTTGGTGAAGGCAGAAACCTAAGAGTCATCTCAGAACTCTCCCTTTACTTAACCCCAAATTCTAATCAATTACCAGCCTGACCAACTCTAAACTCTGTCCGCTGGCACGGCCCTATTTAAGATAATTATGTGCCACAGCAATAACTCCATAACAGTTTTTCCTTGGTCCCTTTGAATCCACTGTATACACTATAAGAAGAATAATCTTAAAAGCATTAATATGACCTCTATCTTGTTTAACACTTTCAAAGTACTTACTATAAAATCAAAACTGAATGGTAAAATGCAAAATTCTACACTATCTTCCAAATGGCTGCCATTAAAAACATTATTTTCTATCTCTCAAGCACTGTGTTCTAAATGTGCCTAATTCCTCTCTGGTCTGCAAACTAGCTATTGCACACATCTGTACTTTCACACATACAGTGCTCCCTGCCTAGAATGACTCCTACTCTTTGTGCAGCTTTCTTAACCTCTATGAATTTTTTAAGAACTTACTATATCTTTGACTAGGTTAAGAGCTTCTGCTGTGTATACATATAATAAAATGAGCTTCTTGATCATAAAATGAGCTTCTTTGACCCATGAGTTAATTTTTTGTTTTGTTTTGTTTTTTTGTTTGTTTTTTTAAGTAGGCTCCACACCCAACATGGAGCGCAATGCAGGGCTTGAACTCAGGACCCTGAGATCAAGACCTGAGCTAAGATTAAAAGTTGAACACTTAACCTGTTGAGCCATCCAGGCATCCTGACCCACATGTTGTTTTTGAAGCATGCTATCTAATTTGCAAATATTTGATAATTTAATAATTATTTTCCTATTATTGATTTCTCATTTAAATCCACTATTGTCTGACAATATGCAATGTATGATTTATATATCTTAAATGTTATCAGGCATGTTTTATGGCCCAGAATGTGGTATATTCTGGTGACTTCTTTTGTGACGTAAGAAGAATGTATTTGATGAAATATTCATAAATGTCAATTGGATCAAATTCACCAATAGTTCTGTTTAGGTAAACCATACCCTTACTGACGTTCTGCCACCTTGATCTAACAATTATAGCGAGAGGGGTATTGAAGTATCCAACTACAATAATAATTTATCTATATCTCTTTGTGCTCTATCAGGTATTTTCTTCACATATTGTAATATTCTGTTAGATGGGTATGAATTTAGGATTGATCTGTGTCCTTGAAGAAATAATCTCTTTATTGTTACATAATACTTTGCCTAATCCCTAATAATTTTCCTGGTTCTTAGGTTTGCTTTGTCTGAAATCAATACAGAGAGTCTTGCTTTCTTTTGGTTACTGTTAGCATGGTATATCTTTATTTCTTCCTTCAATCTATATGAATATTTATACATAAAGTGGGATTTCTTATAGACAAAATAGTCCAGCATTGTTTGTTTTTTAATGTTATTTATTTTTGAGAAAGAGAGAGAAAGAACATGAGCAGGGGAGAGGCAGAGAGACAGGGAGAGAGAGAATCCCAAGCATGCCCGGCACCGTGCAGAGCCCAACATGGGGCTTGAACCCACGAACCATGAGATCATGACCTGAACTGCAATCAAGAGTCAGATGCTTAATCCACTGAGCCATCCAGGCCCCCCTATGGTTTTTTTAAAAACATTGTTTAACATTTATTTTTGAGAAACAGAAAATGAGCAGAGGAGGAGAAGAGAAGAAAAGGAGACACAGAATTTGAAAGCAGGCTCCAGGCTCTGAGCTGACAGGCTGACAGCAGCCAGCCTGATATGGGGCTCAAACCCACAAACTGTGAGATCATGACCTGATCCCAAGTCAGACGCTCCACCAACTGAGCCACCTAGGCACCCTAGTATTGTTTTTTTTTAAACCAGTCTAAAAATAGGTGTTTTAATTGATGTATTCAAAGTGTTCACATTTAAAGGAATGATTGATATAGTTGGAGTAATTATAATATCTACTATGCTTGTAAGTATTTCCAATTCTCTGCATTTATTCTTTTTCTTTTTTCTTCCAAAGCTCTTTATATGATTACATTATATCTCTCAGCATATTGTTGTTTTAATGTGTTTAATGGTAGCCCTAAAGATTCCACCATATATATATATATATATATATATATATATATATATAATCTGTTTTCCTTAATAACACTATACCAGCTCACATGTAGTGCAGATACTGTAAGACAGAGGATTCCCAAATGCTCCCTCTCAGCTCTTATAACATATTAATCATTCAATTCACTTATCCATATGTTATCATAACAAAATACCTCGTTCCATTAATTATTTTAAATAAACTGTTATGTAAGAATAAGAAAAATGAAAGATTTTTTTAACTCCATTCTTCCTTCTCAAACACTTCCAGATCCAAGTTTCTTTCTATTCAAAAATTTATTTTAACACATCTTGCAAGGCTGGTCTGCCGGTGCTGACCTCCCTGAGGTTATTTCTGTCTGAGGAAGTCTATTTCTCCCTCACTTTTGAAGGGTCATTTCTTTGAACAGAATTCTAGGTTGGTGATGGTATTTTTCCTTTCAACAGTACATATTTCACTTCAGTCTCTTCCTGTTTGCATGGTTTCTGACAAGAAATCTACTGTAATTTATATCTATTGGCAAGTTGTTTCCCCCACTCCCCCCCCGGAATATCTTTCAAACTTTCTCTTGGTCTTTGGTTTTCTGAAGTTTGGATATGCTATACTTAGGTGTACTTTTTTTTGTCTGTTTTGAGTTTGTTTGTGGTTTAGTGGTGGTGGTCGTTCAGTATTCATCATATTTGGTGTTTTATGAGCCAGATCTGTAGTTAGTGTCTGTCATTTATTTTGGAAAGTTCTTGGCCATTATTACTTCAAATATCTCCTCTGCTCCATTCCCTCTCCTGTGTTATTTCGATTACACATGTATTATACCTTTTGGAATAGCCCCACGGTTCTTGGATGTTCTATTCTATTTTTAAGTTTTTTCCAGTCTTTGAAGTTTCTGCTAACCCATCTTCAAAGTCACTGACCCTTTCCTTAACTTCATCTAGTTTCCTGATGAGCCCATCAAAGACATTTTTCATTTCTGTCACAGTGTTTTTAATTTCTAGCACCTCGTTTTGATACTTTCTTATACTTGCCATCTCTGCTTACATCGTCTTCTGTTCTCACACAGTGTCTACTTTTTCTTTAGCAGCCATACCATTTCATTATAGTTATTTTATAATTCCTGTTTAATAATTCTAACAGTTATTAGATATGAGTTTGGTCCTGCTGCTTAGATTGTCTTTTCAGACTATGTTTAACTTTTAATTTTTAGAATGCCTTGTAAATTTTTGTTGAAAGCCAAAAAAAAAAAAAATGTATCAAGTGATAGGAACTCAGATAAATAGGCTTTCAGTGTAAGGATTTATATTAATCTGGCTAGGAGTTAGGCTGTTTTTAATGTTTACTGTAGCTGTAAGTACCAAAGCCTTCAAATACCTTTCATGACTTTTTATTTTGTTTTGTTTTTTATTTTGGGGTTTTTTTGTTGTTGTTTGGGGTATTTTTTTGTTTGTTTTGTTTTTTGTCTTTTGGGTTTGTTTGTTTGTTTTTGCCTTTTATATTGTCTTTGAACTTCCGTAAGCACAATTCCTTAGTGACAGTCTGGTCTTGCAGTTTGTCCATCTATAATCGACTTATTATTCTGAAATCCTGTTGGCATTGTGGGAAGGGGAGTGAGATGGAACGTGTTCAGTATAGTCTTCTGATTAAACTTAAGTCTTTCAGGAGACCTGTGCCTTGACTATAACTTCCAGATGTGTTTCTCCCAGGTGTAGCTCCCGTCCTCACTCGTCAGTTATTATAGAAAACTAGAGGGTACTAGAGTGTGAGGAATGCCCTTCCTCAACTGGTATAAGGGTGTGGCAAAATCTTACCCGTAAAGAATAGGTGTTTGTCAAAGAGTATATTCTGGGTTTAATTCATTAATACAGTCTTTGCCATAAAGGCATGCTATGAAGGTATATTTTTGGATCTTCACTGTGAACCTAGTGATTTCCTGAAAGTAAAACTCATAAGAGTTAAGATTTCCGCTTAACATATGGTCCCCAGGATTTCTCACTTTCAGGGGATTCTAGCCCACATTGAACCTCCAGCAACTGGCCAAAATTACTGTTTTCTAGATCCACTGGCTTTTGCTCCAGATAACCAGATTTCAGCTGTTATTCTCTAGAGTCACCTGTCTTTCAGTGTGTTGTAGGCAATGGTTTGCCCTAAAACCTCAGTTCTCTGACAATTCTAAGAGAAGTAATTGATGTTCTGTTTGTCCAGCTTTCTAACGTTATAAGGAAGAGTTTGACAAGTTCCAAATTCTTTCCATGTTGAGGAGGAAATCAAAAGTAACATAATTTATCTTTATTGCCTATTACTGCTTCTTTTTTTTTTTTCTATTGAACTTTATGTATTGGAGAATAGTCATGCTATCTTTCTTCTTTACTCAGGGATCAGTTCATGCCTTGGGACATACATGCTGAAGAAACGCAATATGCATTTGCTGGATGTATTTGTAGGATGCATTAATAAATGAAACCAAACACTTCAAAAAGACACTATTTTTATAACAAAAATAAATTTTAGAGGAAAAAATTCTATTTGAATTCCACATTTTTAACAATTAGATAAGAATCTCAATAAAGTTAAAATAATTCATGGCCTTGTGGGAAAATTTTTTAAGTCAAGATTTATTATTTTAACTAACAATCTTTAGCTAATATAGCATTGTAAATGCCATTTCTAAATATCGTTGTATTTTTATTAATAATTGCTAAAAGTCTATAGATAATGTATAAATTCCTGAGAAAAAATTGTCTGTTTTTAGTTAGATCTACTAATTTTTCATGATACAGAAAGGCCAATAGGTCATAGACTGCCCATTCTTCATCTTATTTTTAACTATTTGTATCAAGTAATACAATGGTTTTTTTTTAATACCACACTATCAGTCTTAAAATGGATTAAATTTCTCCCTCTCAGAAAAAGTTTTTATGGGTTTACAGTTGTCTTTCTAGGACCTTCCTTTCTCTTGCCCAATTGTGAACCCATCTAATATTACTGATGGAAGTGATTAATTTAGGCATAATATTGTATGGAAAACTCCTAAATGCATTGGGAAGAGTATTGGTTTTGAGCATTTAATCTTGTTTTAAAACCTTGGTTCTGCCTTTGGCTATTTGAGTAAATTGAACGAATTGTTATTAAAACTGTAAACTTCGTCTGCCTTCACTTCCTTTTAGAAGGAATAGCATCATTTGCTTTATGTTCTGGTTGTGAGTGGAGTACCTGGTGCATAGGAGATGCTCACTACAATATAGTATATATCCCTTTCTTCTCTGATGGCAGCACATGATGCTTATTTACATCTTAGCTATTTGTATTTGGGAGACATGGTTTTCTACTGTGGGGAAAAAAATGCCTATTCTATCCTAGCTTAAAAAAAGCTTGGCTGAAATTCTGTGAAATTAATTTTCATCTGGTATCCAGTCCCTATACTCAATCTTATTCAATAATTAATTTGTGTCACTAGATACTAGGTCAAGAGATTGATTAAACAACAGAATTGCACAAAAGCCTAATGATTATACAAAATTCTAATTTATTATAAGAAACTTAAATATTACCCCAAAACTGTTGAAAAGTATACATTGATGGGAGGCAAAAGCAATTACTGAGCTGACAGTCAATAAAAATGAATATATTATGCACTTTTATGTCTCCATTTTAACTAAGAATGCAGAATTTAAGAATTTGAAACTATCTTTCTAGGTATTCTGCCACCTTGGTCAAAGCTTGGGTAAACCTCTTACGCCACCTTTTTTTGAAGCTATGCTAGCTACCTTCTGAAATTAATTTTATTTTTCAAATAATATTCACTAGCGTCAAAAAATTTGTCATTTTTAAGTTCATTGTAGTACTGAGGAAATATCAAAGCTACATTTCAAATAGTCACTATAAAGTCAGTTACATGTTCAAATGAGAAATTTCTTTTATTATATATTGTTTAAAATAATTTCACAATCAATGGAAATATAACCTCCAAACCCCCAAAATAAACCATAGGTACACTATACATTCATTTGATTATGCGTACCATGTGAATTAATTTAAGAAATTGGTTGCTGTGTGACATGCTAGTGCCAATAACTTAGAATAACTTAGGTAAAAAAATATATATATAGGCTATTCTTTATAGGAAGGTTGTTTTTAGAACTTATTCATTGTTTAGAATTCATTATGCATTAATACAAAATTATGTTAGGCATCGTTTCTCTGTATATATTTCAAGTATGTTGTTTTGTTCTCCTGCCCTGTATTTATTCCTCATTCCTCTTACTTTCTGGTTCCATCCAGTTGGTAACCTCCTAATTATCTCTAAAACCAATCTCCATTCTCCAGCTCCACTGCTCCTGCCTTCATTTAGCCTTACATTGATTCTTCCTAAGGACAATTTTAATGTCATCCTAATTAATGTATTTCTCTCATATTTTTCTAGTAATTCTTTCACATAATATTAGAGTCATCATTATGAAATCCAAAAACCTCCATTCCTTATTTCAAACTACCTTTTGGCTGATTTTCAGTTCCCAGAATGAGGAATGCATTTTCAGAATCTCATAACATTTTTTTCCCCTAGTGTTTTCCCACTTCAATATGAAATAGTTTAAGGTCAAGTTCAAATCTCACTTCCAAACATGAGCCTTCTCTGATTCCCAGGAAGATTCTTTCTCCCGTCATATAATATACTGGTTTGACTGACCTTGGTCACATTACTTAAGCTCTATAACTTGTAGGGTGTATGAAATAAATGTAAATATCTTATAAAAGTGTCTGGAGCTTAGTATGAACTATATCATACTAGTTTTATTATCATCATTATTATCTTTTTTATCTTTATTCTCACCTGGTTCTGTTGGTGTATTTTACATTAAGCTATAATAATCCTAAGGTCAGGAATAAGTCATTCTTTTAATACGTAAAAACAATCACAACACCTGCATTCAGTGGGTGTCCATAAATATATGAAATTAAAGGAAAAGAACTAGTAAGTTAACATTAACTAAGAAGTTATGCAGAGAGAGAGTGGTGAAACATGGGATTTCACCCTGAATAAGAAAACACAGCAGTGACTCTGTCATACTTCAAGATTTGGAGAAGTTGCTAAATGAAGCATTCCCTTCGAGGGAAAAGGATTAAAAGTTTTACAGTGGTTATTAAACCAGAAATTGGCATCCTCAGTAAGAGAGAGAGAGAGAGATTGCATTTGGTGTCTATTAATCTCTTGATGTGTGATAATAGGCCTCAAAATATATGTTTAAAACAATCATTACTAATGACTCTGAAGGATGACTGGATCAGCTACACAGTTGGTTCCATGTCATGTTTGCTGAAGTCATTCTTATGAAACCACCTGAAAAATTCCTGGGGCCACAATATTTAAAAGACTTCATTCTTATGTCCCGCCCAGTTAGGAGTGGCTAGAATGTCTAGAATCTGGCTTGTTCATCCTCTCTCACATTCTTAGTCTCTTCTGCTCTCCCCTTGTCCTCCCATTATTCATTAGTCTAACCCAACCTTCTTTACATGGTGCCCAGATCCCAAGGTGAAAGCTATAAGACCTCTGAAGGCATTGGTATAAAAGTCACAGAGGAGGGGCCCATGGGTGGCTCAGACTGTTGAGTGTTCAACTCTGGATTTCAGCTCAGATCATGATCTCATGGTTGGCAGATTCAAGCCCCACATTTGGCTCTGCACTGACAGCACTGAGCCTGCTTGGAATTCTCTCTTCCCCTCCCATACATGTGCATGTGCAATTTCTCGCTCTCTCTCAAAATCAATAAATTTTTAAAAATTCTTTAAAAATGTAAAATTAAAAATTAAAATTAAAATAATCACACAGGATAACTTCCACTGAATTTTATTGGTCAAAACAAAGTCCAAGGACCAGCACAATTCCACAGGAAGAAAACTATCCTTCGCCTATTCACTAGAGGAATTGATAAGGATAGGAAGTATTGGTGGTGGTCATCATTGCAGATGGTTTGACAGCAGAGAGTTACACTGGTTGTGATAGATATTTATTTTAGGGGAGATGAAGATGGTGACAGAATCATTGTGAATTTCTGTCAAGTTTTTCTTTTCTGTAAATAGTTCTCAAAATTCTTTCTGAAATGTAACTGCCAAATAATATTAACATGGTTAACCATTTTTATATAAAATATTTAGAACATAGGAAAAAATCATATGTAATAGTTGATATATACTCTCAGATCTCTTCCTAAACCATGTGAATAAACAAACTACTCCTAGCTCCTCAAAAGTATCCAGCACAATCCTTCATGGACCACAGGAATATTTATTAGTAAACATGAATTTCATGTACGATGTACTTAGCTAATCATGTATGGCAAAGACCAGCTATCACCGATAGAATGGCTGCTCTTGAGAAAGTAAATAGTTGAGATCTCATTTGTGTGTCCAATGCTATAGTTAAAGTGTTGTTGATAAATAGTTACTGAGATATATTGGAATTTGAGTTGGTAAAAGCTCTCAAGGTTTTTTCCCCTAATCATCAAATGGAATCCTCAAGAAGTGAATAGACAGAATATAGGAGAACTATAGCTTATCAATAATGATATACTCATTCAATACAACTAGTATATTCAGAATATAGGATATCCTATTCTATAATAGAGTAAAATAATTACAGTGTGAAGGAAATCCACATCACTAGAATAACAGGGATTTAATCAGCCGTAAGTAACTTGTAGGCAAGAAAGGTCCAGATACAGCAATAGCTACAACATAACAAGGGCCACAAATTTTGAGAGCAAGCGAAAGGAAAGTTTGGGAAGAAAAGAAATGAAAAGGATAGTTTAACATAGTTTTGTCACAGAAATGTAAGCTTCGACAGTAACATTTAAAAACATGAAAATGTGTGATGGTATGGTCCCTAAAGGCACATGAGAAAGCAAGCAAACAAAGAAGAAATGTCCTATACAAACTGCTATAAAAATTAAATAAATGAAAATTATTTAACACCAGATCTTTAAAGAACATAATTGATACAAACTATTTCCTATTTAGGTTGCACTATAAGCAGTGTATAACAGAACATTTCCAGAAAATAATTGCATTCTGCCCCATTTCAAACAGACCTTTCAGCATAGACCTTGAATAGACTTTAATAGACTAGGTGACATTGGTGCTAGGCTTTCATTTCATCATAAACACATTTTGAAAGGCTGAAATATTTATTGTTGCTCTTTTGTCATCATTATCATCTGCTAAGCACCAGTGACTTTCAATGTTTCTTCCACGCCCCTTTCTAATACTCTATGTAATGTATTAAAGTTTTCTGAAAATTCAAGCTATATCAATTGAACAAGTCATTTTTCTTTCTGTTCTTTCATTTCAAAGACAGGATGAAATGGGGAGAATATAAAGACTTTAGAATAAAAGAGAAATGGCTTTGAATCCTCAACCACTTAATGGTATTTAATTTCTTATTCTCATACTTTCATGTCCTGATTTATAGTTTAGATACAAAAAAAAAATTTCAATCGCCACCTTCACTCAGTGATCCAAAGAATATAATTAGATCTTTTATGTGCTCAAATTGAAGAAAATTCAGGCCCCTCCCTCCTCCTTATTTGGCAAAAGGCATCCAGGTGTTTATACAAATGACAAATGTCATTTCATCTGTTTCATTGTTTGAACCAAGATATAGAATAGTCACTCCCTGAAAATTTGGAAGTTCATTACTACCATAAGCAGGTGCCTCAGAGTAACAGTCTGCATTTCTGGCATAGTCACAAAGTTGGAGGCATCTACAATGTTGACTATCTAGAGAAATTTCCCTCAAGTGCTGCTGTCGTCACTACTCTGGTCCTACCAAGATCACCATGGTTACTCCTGTCGAAGGGCCAGCACTGAGAGCTTCTGCTCTAAAATAGGGAGTGGCAAGTTAGCTGTGCCCTTTGGGGTTGGTAGACATCTCAACTACCAATAACATGCCTCTGGAGCCATTACTAAAGGCAGTCATTGCTGAAAATAGGATATTTGGATATAAGATTTTCTGTCTTACACATGATGGTTGTGAGCAGCGAATAGGCTGCCATCACTGCTATTAGTGTCCTACAGAAACCTCATTACAGGTCAACATAAACAACGCTATTGAAAAATAAAATTTGCTTAGACTCTTAAAGTTTAACCTTTTGTCCTCACTGACTCAGTTAATTTCCCAAAGCACATTCCTACTCAGAAAAAGGTTGGTCAGGCAAAGTTCTGAGGTATGCTTAATTTTGGCAGTAAATTTATCCAATGGTCATCTGATTTCATGTTTCCCTCCATTGCCTTTGGCTTTACTGACAGATTTCTGAGACGATAAATTTCGGGAAGCAGTGATTATATACCAAGACCATTCCTGTTCATATACTCCTTGTATGTTTCATGGAAGCCCGATCCTTTGTGAAAGCTTAAAAATTTGTATTCTTACAGTTTCTTTCAAATTTTTGCTTCAGCAACAATACTTCCACATTATCATCTTTAGAATCCCCATCATCATTTTCATCAGTAGCAGCCAAAGAAGCAGCTGCCAATTATGTTTACAATAGATATGTTTATGATCTCTTCAACTCTAAAAGTCTACATACTTTGTTCAAGATTTTAATAGCCTTACACTCATCAAAGAATGGGTTTCATAGTATAAAATCGATATTTTCTAATTAAAGAATATTTTTAGAATAAAAATGAAGTAAATGGCAGTGATTATGAATCATTTTCATACATCTTTCATTCATTTAGCATTCAGTTTTTTAATGTTTATTTATTTTGAGGAAGAGTGCACAAGCACAAGTGGGGGAGAAGCAGAGTAGGAGATGGAGTGGAGGGGGAGAGAGAGAGAGAGGGAGAGAGAGAACTTTAAGCAGGCTCCACACTCAGTGCAGAGCCCTGTGTAAAAATTTACATTTTCAGGGACACCTGGGTGGCTCAGTCAGTTAAGTGTCTGGCTTCGGATCAGGTCATGATCTCTTGGTTTGTGGGTTCAAGCCCCACGTCCGGCTGTGTGCTGACAGCTCAGAGCCTGGAGCCTGCTTCTGATTCTGTACCTCACTCTCTCTCTGAACCTCCCCTGCTCGCGCTATCTCTCTCTGTCTCTCAAAAATAAATAAAAAACATAAAAAATTAAAAAAAATAATTTACATGTTCAATATTATTTCCTCTCTAATTGTCTTATTTATATAATGGCTTAATCTTCATAATAATGATTCAGCAAGTCAAATGTAGACACATGAACAATGATACTAGGCCAAAAAAGCTAAGTCCTTTTTTCTCATGTATCAGAGTAAAATAAGGATCTCTTACACATTTTAAGGCAACAAAATTCCAGTACATGTAAAAGGAACAAAACATTTCATAAGCCCCCTATAAATTTTAGAAATAGTTTGTGTAATAATTATTCAAAATTGTATGTTTTCTCTTGTTAGTCTTGGGTGATTTCTAGAGCATACTGGTTTTCTCCCAAATATGTTATCAGTGAATAATCATGTCAAATGATATATTGTGATACACAATTTACTTAAAAGCATAAAGAATTAAACGTTTATATTTTTTAATGTTTATTTATTTGTTTTGAGAGAGAGAGAGAGCAAGTGTGCATGTGGAGGAGGGGCAGAGAGAGAAGGAGAAAGAGAGAATCCAAAGCAAGCTCCATGCTGTTAGCAGAGCCCAACATGAGATTCGATGTCCCAACCATGGGAATGTGACCTGAGCTGAAATCAAGAGTTAGCCACTTAACTGACTGAACCACCCAACCACCCCTAAATGTTTATGCTTTTATTTTCTTTTTACCTTTAATGGCTTTAGGAAACCAAATACATTCAAGGGCACCTGGCTGGCTCAGTTGGTTAAGCATTTAACTTCGGCTCAGGTCGTGATCTCACAGTTTGTGGGTTTGAGCCCCACATCGGGCTCTGGGTTGACAGCTTAGAGCCTGGCGTCTGCTTGGGATTCTGTGTCTCCATCTCTCTGCCCCTCTCCCACTGTGTGCTCTCTCTCTCTCAAAAATAAAGATTTTTTAAAAAATAGGAAATCAAATACATTCAAGGTAGATTAAAATATCCTGTTAGAAATAATGTTTATGCTAAATTGTTCCTTCTCTTAATTATATAATATGTATAATATAGCCTTATCTGTTCTATTTCAAATTCCAAACTCTAGAGAAATCTTAAGAAAGCCATCTACAAATGCTAATATGGCAGTTTCTTCTATAAAAATATTTTAGTTCATTTCTTGTATTGAAACTTTTTTTGAATGTTTGTTTATTTTTCAGAGAGACAGAGTGCAAGCAGGCAAGGAGCAGAGAGAGAGGGAGAGAGGGAATCACCAGCAGATGCTGCACCATCAGCACAGAGCCTGGCTTGGGTCTCAAATCCACGAACCATGAGATTGTGACCTGAAATCAAGAGTTGGACACAACCAACTGAACCACTCAGATGCCCCTAAGTTTCTAGTATTTTAAAATGTATGGTCTTGCTATAAATACACTTTATATATACCATAAAATTAGTTCTTTTATAAGTATGGTCTTAGAGAAAGATTCACTTTACTATATGAAAGAGATTTCTATTTTCAAGTGAGGCCTTCTATTTTAGAGATAACACATGGATTTTGGAAAACACGATAATGTACTTTGTAAAGCCCCTATATTTTGGTGCTCAGTAGCATACTTGGTTACATATGTAAAAACCAAAGAGGTGCATTAATAATCAGTCAAAAATGTATTCCAGCTATTATAAAAATAGGAGGAAAATGAAAATTCTTGTGATTTTCCTAATTAAATGTATAATTTAATTATTCATTTTAAATATGTGTCAATAAGCACTGTCATTTTTCCAAGGTCAAATTCTGTTTTAAAGAAGAAAATCATACACAATAGCAGGAAACAGTAATAAGGCAAGCTTCTCACCGAAGTATCTAATGTATAGGTTTATGGAATAATAGTACATTTAGCTCCTTTTGCTAACAAAGACTCTTGAAAATTCAATATGACATTAAAATTTTGGAGAGAGGAAAAGAGTAGGGCAATGATTTTGTTGAGAATTTTTGTGTGATTTTGTTGCTAACACCATTTCTGAAAATACTGTAACACGGCGGTAGGTGAAACTTCTTTCAGTACCAAAGGAAAAGAAAACCATATCTATCGTTCAACATTAAAGTTCTCCATCCCTTCAGAGAACACCAAAATTGTTTTTTGTTTATTTATTTTTCTTTGTTTTACTATTTTGTTTCACTAACAGGTAAAACTTTATCTCCGGTCACAATGGCAAAATTTGAAGTTTCTAAATTTTGTTAAAATCCTAACAATTTCCAATCAGTCTGTTTTCTCATGCCAAGAAACAAGGTAAAGTAAAAACAAACAAAACAAAGCAAAAATATTCTATCTATTATAATCAACTCTTCACTTCAACTGTCCAAAAATCAGAACCTTGCCAAAAAAAACCCAGGAGTTTTTGTGTTCTATCACATTCAGTTGTGAAAATTTTAAAAAGCATAAAATATTTATAAAATTTTCTTTTATTTGATATAATTCAATTTGTTAACAAACAAAAGTCAACAATCATAACTGTAGAGCATGATTTTCAAAAGTTTATCAACTGGGAAATATTCCAAGCATAATAAAATTACAGGCATAAATATTATATAAGAGCAAGTCATGCTACCTTGTTGGTCTAAAATAATATTTTCATATTTGATATCAATATTTGTCTCCAGACTAACACAAAATAGGAAAAGAAACTTAAATAAAATGTTACTGCTTAGGAGCTCTTTAAAATCCCTCTGCCTATCGTGTAGGATAGATATGTTTAAGCCTCTGTTTTAGAGCTTTGCCATGCATACTTTTTCAAACCAAGATCTCTGACAAAAGGAGCTGCCTTCCCTGGTCAGCTTTATTTGGAGCCTTGATATGACCTAAAATAAACTGTTCCAGTCTTGGGATTAGACAAAATGTCAATTCACCCAAACTCAGTATGTTTTTTCACTAAAATTTCAACTGGTGGTTTCTTTTCATAGCAAAGTTGGAGAAATAGCACAAAAGACAACACTAAAACAAATATTGCCAGAAGGACAACTCAGAAAATTATTGAAAATAAATTTAATTTAAAAAACAATGAACAAACAAAAATTTGATTATAATAAATATGAAATTTGCTATTGAAAAAGTAACCATTTTTTTATTATTTCTTAAGTGGTTTTTTTTCAACTTTTATTTATTTTTGAGAGAAACAGACAGAGTATGAGTGGGAAAGAGGCTGAGAGAAAGGGAGACACAGAAACCGAAGCAGGCTCCAGGCTCTGAGCTGTCAGCACAGAGCCTGATGCTGGGCTGGAACTCAGGAGCCTTGAGATCATGACCTGAATTCAGCCACTTAACCAACTGAGCCACCCAGATGCCACAAAAAGTAATATTTTAAAGTTGAATTTCTGAACGGGGCCTGGGTGGCTCAGTCGTTTGAGCATCTGACTTTGGCTCACGTCCTGACCTCATGATTCAAGAGTTCCAGTACCGCTTCAGGTTCTGTGCTGACAGCTCAGAGCCTGGAGCCACCTTTGGATTCTGTTCTGTCTGTCGGTCTGTCTCTCTGTCTCTCTGTCTCTCTCTCTCTTTCTCAAAAATAAATAAACATTAAAAAACTAAAGTTGAATTTCTGAAAATTATTCCCTGAAATATTTTATTGGCATTTTGCTTTCATGATCTTACATTTATGTTTTAAAGGCTTATGGGGCTCCTGGGTGGCTCAGTCATTCAAGTGTCTGACTTTGGCTCAGATCATGATCTCTTGGAGTTGGAGCCCCCAACTGGGTCTGTGCTGACAGCTCAGAGTCTGGAGCCTGCTTCAGACTCTGTGTTCCCTCTCTTTCTGCCCCTCCCCCTCTCTCTTTCTGTCTCTCTCTCTCTCTCTCTCAATCTCAAAAATAAATAAACATTAAATAAATAATATAAAAGACCTGCAAAAACTAAAAATGAAAGAATCCTCCTTTGCTCATTTTTTGCATTGCAACCATATATAACTGGCATAGAACTCTGAGATTTATGGTTTTAATGGAATGCTAAAACTTCCAATAAAAAGACATTACTATGATAATTATTTGGCAGTAAAATATTTCCTTTCTGACCCTGCTCTATGCCTACTCTCAGCTGCAGGAACCCAGGCAAACCTATGGCTTTCCCAGTTTGGCAAAGAAGCTCTATGGATAGAGCCCTTAGGCATTCCCAAAGCAATAATGCAAATTAAACTACAATGGTTTTGATCCACTTTCACTATTCCCTGATCTAGGAAATGGCTCTTTCTTCCATCATATGCAAGTTTCTGCTTAAACTTAGGATAATTTTGAACATGATATAAATGGTTTGCAAGGAATGTGTGGACTAACTCTGTTTTAATTAGGATTATATTTGACTTCTAATCTCAGAAACCAAAATAAGTGTCTTTTAAAAAGTCAGAAATGTGTTTAACTCTCATGTTCATCTATATACTTGTGAGTCTATATGCAAAATTCTGTAATGTCAGGCTCCTCTGACTTGCTTCCCCATAATGCATAGCCTCTTTGCCCACCTAGTACAAAAAAGCTCCTCCAGTTCTAGCTATTACATCAACATTCCAGACAAAAGGAAGAAGAAATAAGGAAGACAAGAGCACAACTTATCATCACTTTAAAGACACACTGCAGAATTGACACCTCTGTTTAAATTCCACTGTTTAAATTCCACCGACATGAACAGAGCCATGACTACGCATAAAGCTAAGAGATGTGGTCTTTACATGGCTAAGTACCAAGCTGAAAATTGAGAATCCTACTATAGCTATTCCTTTCCAATTATTTCTCAATTGAAGATGGCTCATCTTCTGCAAGTTTCCTCTTAGAAGATAAGAGATTACGATAATTCTTGTGTTTTGCCTGTCAAAAATTGATCTTCTGGAGACTTGGATGGTTATTCAATTCTTGGCTTACATTTTAGTGCCCTTGAGTTTCCTGAAAATGAATCTCCAGTTTTGTCCAGCTTTATACATTGCTGTCAAAATTCTGATGCCAACTTCATTTTTTTCTCCCTTGTTAATTAATACAATTTTTCACCTTGACCCATGGAATTAATTTTTTACCCTAAGTCCCTAAAGTTTTACTTACATATTTTGAAGTAGACTATCTCACATGAACTTTCTCAGAGATAAGAGTTTTCTAGAGGAAAAGATCCAGGATCACTTAGCACTCCTGTCTAAAGAAAACCCAGGAAAACTTATGCAGTGGACTGTGCATGAACAGGAAATAAACTTTTGTTATTTTATCCCACTAAGATTTGGGTTTACTATCAGTTTTTATTTTTTTAAAGTTTATTCACTTATTTTGAGAGAGAGCGCCCACGAGTACATGTGCGGGAGAGGCAGAGAGAGAGGGAGACAGAATCCCAAGCAGGATCTTCACTGCTGTCAGCATGAAAACTGACGTGAGACTCAAACTCCCATGAGATCATGATCTGAGCTAAGATCAAGAGTCAGATGCTTCACCAACTGAGCCATCCAGGCACCCCTGGGTTTACTATCATTAATGATATATTAACCTGCCTTGACATGTCAAAATTGAGTAAATATATTTCACAGGCTAAAAATACAAAGATATATACTCTGAAGTGGCAACACAACCAACAAAATTTCACAAAGAAAACTGTAGTTTCATATCCCTTATGAACATAATGCAAAAACCATTAATGAAACATTTCACATAAACTCTGACATATAAAAGGATAATATATTTCAATAAGTGGTAATTTCTTCAGGAATGGTAAGGTGATTTGATGTTAAAATATAAAAAAATATATAATACATGGTAATAGAATAAGAAAACCTATATCATAATATTAATGGAAAGAGAAAAAGCACTTGAACAAAACATCCATTTAAGTTAAAAAATTTTCAGTATATTAGAAACAGAAGGAAATTTCTCAACCTAATAAAAAGGTATATACAAAAATCTATAGGCAACAACATGCTAGACTGTGAAACAATAAATAGAAGCCTTTCTCCTAAGATTGGAACCAAAGAAAGGTTGTGACCTTTCATAAGGTCTGTGAAACACTGTTTGCAGGTCCCAATCAGTGTAGTTAAATAAGAAAAAATTAATAAGGGACTTACAAAATTAAAAATTAAAAGAAGTAATGCTGTCTCTATTTATAGATGATGGCCCGTGTCCGTGGAAAATCCTAGGTGCTGCAGATTTCTAGAATGCTGGAGTAATGAGTATGACAGACCATGTCTCCAGAGAAGCATTCATTCAACTGGTAAAATCATAAATACCAAATTTTTAAAGTGGAAGATAGCAAATGAATAAATATTTACTCAAGAAAATCAATTAAATCTCCGAAGAATGAAGATTGGTGGTACCTGAACTACAACAGATTCCTATTTGCTCCCCACTGCCCTTAACAAACATATCTTTGCAAGCTTACTGTGAATGAAGCTCTACTCCAGGTGGGTAAAGCTAAGAAAACAGCTTTCTCAAGCTCATGGTAAAGGGCTATGGTTTCACCTTCGAGAATAAGGTCATTAGCATCTCTCACAGCCCTCCCATATCTGTATTTTAGAATCTTTATTACAGCCATCTGCAGCCAAGAGGATTGGAGTTACCACTCAGCCTCTATTCAAAGGACAGAAGCTCTACCACATGCACGACAGGATGAGAGCACTGGGGTCCAGTCACCTGTACTTCAGCTCCCTGTGAGAAAGAGATTCCTTGCCAAAAGGGGCAAGACAAGTGGCTAAATCTCACACCCAACACACAGATTTTGGTTACCAACTGGAAGACTTAAAATACAAAGATAATGCCAGTGGTTAAAGGCAGAATTTAAGGACAGTTCCACAACTTTAAGTGTTCTAAACTAATTCAGAGCTTGCAGAATCCATGCCCTAAGGGCATTTTGAAAACAAATGAAATCATAGAGGTGAGAAATTAAAAGGAGGTTGGTAGTTCCAAGTTATTTTTGGAATAAGAAAAATGGTAGACGAGCTAAAAGTTTAACAAAGAAAACCAGGGAAGCCAGCCAAGAGTCTTCTTGGGGTCAAAGAAAGCCTGAAATTGGCAACACTGTCTCTGAAAAGGGATCTAACTTTAATTAGATCAGACTGTACAGTGTGATATTGTGACTTATCATAAGAAATATATATTTGGTCTTTGTCCTCTTTTCTGACACAGACCTTCTAAAACCCTTAAAATTTCTTAAGTGGTGAGAATGAAAATGTATCTTTTGTTATGCTAATGGGGTTACTTTTGGAGAGCTCCTAAGGATGAGGGTTAGTAACCAGTGCAACCAACTATGCTATTAGAGGGATGGAATTTCATTCCCACCCTGGGATCTATAGGAAGAGGAAAGGGTCTGGAGATTGAATTCAATCACCAAATGGCCAGTGATTTAGTCATTCATGGCTTTGTAATAAAGTCTCTGTAAATACCCAAGGACAGTTCCAGATTGGTGAACACATGGAGATCCAAGGAAAGCAGGGTTCCCAGAGAGAGTACATAAGATCAAGCCATTTTCTCATACCTTGTCCTATGGATCTTTTCTATCTGGATGTCCCTGAGTTCTACATTTTGTAATAAACCTGTGATCTAGCAACTGTTTCTCTTGAGTTCTGTGAACCACTCTAACAAATTAATCATAACCTCTGATCTATAACAGATAGATCAGAAGCGCAGGTGACAATGTGGACTTGTGGCTGGACTCTAAAGTGGGGTTAGGAGGAAGGAGGGCAGGCACTCTGCATCGTTACAGGTGAGAGAGCCTGCATTGTGTGAATGAAGGTCATGGTCCTTGGATTCACTGAGACTTATGAGATTCATGTAGTGCTGCCCTCAAAGAAAGATAGGCAGAAGGAAAGTAGCAAACACAAAGCAGTTTATTAAAGAAAAGGTACACTCTCAAGGTGGGAGAACAGGCAGGTTCTGTGAGGTGGAACTGGCCCCTGGGTTGTTTTGGGATTAGATATTATTGAGTGTCTCTGGGCTGGAAGGAGCTGTGATGCACAGTGAGGTGGTCTTTAATGGAGGCTGCTTCCAATCATTTGGGAAATTCCTCCCACATGTTGGGAGGGGGTGTTTTGACCCTACATGTTTGTACTGGGCCATCCTAGATGCCTCCTCCATCATGTGAAGCTTTATCTACAATGAAAATGCATTACAATGAGTCTTGGCATTACCCAGGGGCAGAGGTGGAAGAGGAAAGCACCTGTTCTGCACGAGTCTCTTTGGTCTGTCAGGCCCCAGGTCATGGAAGCCACAAGGTCAGGACGTTGTGCTCCTAGGTTTATAATGTCTAGCTTATTTATCACCATTCTCACATCCAGCTCATGTCCCTATCATTCTCCTTCAAGGAGCTGGGATTCTGCCTAGGGCATTCTTTCTACTGGTCATGTTTAGTTCTTACCTAACCATATGACTGAGCTTTTATTTAACCTGTGGGATCTGATGCTATCTCCTGGGAGATGGTGTCAGAACTGAGTTGAATTATGAAACACCCTGCTTGTGTCAGAGAATTTATTTGTAGGTGTATGGGAAACTCACACACATAGACATTAGACCTGGGTGATCAGAACCCATTAGGATCAATTAACGCCCAGGCTATTATTGTAAACATAGATCAATCAGATATCTATTAGTAGAGGTTAACAGCTAGGTGTGATATCAGTGGAAGGAGATCAGCCAGAAACTTAGCGGAGAGAAAGGGAAAGTGACAGTCAAAGAGAACTTGCTAAACCCATACGGATCTGAAATTCAAGAAAACTGTGTGAATGCCTAATGCTATGTATTCTAAGAAGTGACATCAGAGGTTAAACTTTACAGTGGAAATGACTTTGTTGAAGTAGTTCAGCCAAACCATTTAAAAAATAAATAAGCTAACAACAACAATAAGCCCCAGGTTGGGAGAGGGTAGTGTCGGTATATATTGCTGCAATATATTATCTAACATAACCAGTTTAAAATATACTCATAAAACATACAAGAAAAAAGAAAGGATGGCCCATTCATAGAAAAACAAGCAGACAATAAAAACTGCTTTTTAGAGAAACCCAGATATTGGTCTAGCAGAGAAAGATCTCAAAGCATCTACTACTATATTCAGGTATGTATGTTTAAAACACCATGTTTAAAGAATTATGGGAAAATGTGATAAAAACGCCTAATTAAATAGAGAATATCAGTAAAGTTATAAGAAATAGAGAGAGAGAAAGAACTGAAAGAAAATTCTGACATTGCAAAGCATAATCACCAAAATATACAAAGTACGAATAATTACAGAAAACTAAAGCAAAACTAGAAATAACATTGAGGCCTACTTTAAGAAAACTTTGGCCTGACACCTTTGAGTGCAATAATCTGATGCATATTTGGAATAAAATGAAAATATTTGAGATACATGGAGTAGATGCACAGCTATGTGGGTGCCTCGTTGAATGTTCAGGATGTAAGGTAGCTTTATTTGTTTGTTTTTCATGCATACACACATACATGCATTTATGTGTTTGTTGTATGCTCATGAAAAAGAAACAGAAATGGGCGAAGTGTAAAAAACAAGTTATAATGAGTTTTCAGATGACACGTGAATTGTACAGGCCTAAATTTATTAAATAAAGTGAATTGATATTAATGACCTTTCAAAAAAGTAAGCACCAGGCCCAGATGTTTTCATTGACAAATTCTGCCAAATATTTAAGAAAGTAATGATCCAGCCCATTCCAGAAAATGGAAGCAGGAAGAAAGTTTCCAGCTCACTTATGAGCTCATTATCCACTCATTATGACATTACTCTAATACCAAACCAGATAAAGACATTGCAAGAAAAGAAAACTAAAGCCCAATATCTCTCATGAATATAAATGGAGAAACTCCACAATTAAATATCAGCAAATCACATCTAAAAATGTTATAGATAATACATCACAAAAAGTAAAATTTATTGCATATATGCAAGGTTGGTTCAACATTCAAAAGTCAATTAATGTAATCTCCCACATCTATAGACTAAAGAATAAAATTATATAGGAAGATCAATTGTTACAGAAAAAAATCACTTAAGAATATAATATCCATTCATATAAAACTCAGAAAACTAGAAATATAGGGGAACTTGAGCAACTTGATAAAGAATATCTAAAACCAACATCATATTTAATAGTGAGAAACTAGACATTTTCCCCTTAAGATCTAGAATAAGCAAAGATTTCCTTCCTGGACACTCTTATTCACCATCATGCTGGAATTCTAACTACCACATTAAGGCAAGAAAATGATATAAAAGTTTACAAATTTGGAAGGAGGTAACATAAATGTTTTTATTCTTAGATGACTTGATTGCCCATGTAGAAAACCCAAAAGAATTAAGACAAAATTCCTGGAATTACTAAGTGATTAAAGCAAGGCTGCAGCATACAATAGTAATATACAAATGTCAGTTATATTCCTATATCTTGGCAATGAAAACTGGATTTTGAATTTTTTTAGAAAATGGCAATTTACAGGAGATCAAAAGAATGTAATTCTTAGACAAAAACTGAATTAAATATACACAGGATCTATATGTAGAGAATTATAAAACCCTGACTAAAGAATACAAAGATCTAAATAAATGGAGAGAAATGACATGATCATGGATTAGAACATAGTACTTTTAAGATTGTCATTCTTGGCTACTTGATCAATAGATTCAATGCAATCCCAATCAAAATTCAAGGAAGGAAGAAAGAGAAGAAAGGAAGGTAAAAAAAAAGAAACTAAATACAGACTTTACACCTTTCACAAAAATTAACTCAAAATGGATCAAAGACCTAAATGTCATATGCAAAATATATTCATCTAGAAGATAATAGAAAAGTAAATGATTTAGGTTCTGGTGATTAGTTTTTAGAGGCAACATCAAAATGACGATATACTTTTTCTAAAATTATAAATTGGACTTTATTGAAAGTAAAAATTTTTGTTCTGACAAGACACTGAACAAAAAGACAAGGCAATAACTGGAAGAATATATTTGTAAAATATATCTCCCATAGAGGACTTACATCTAAAATATGAAAAGAATTCTTAATACTCAACAGTAAGAAAACAATCTGATTTTTTTTTAATGGGCAAACTATCTGAACAGATGCCTCAGAAAATAATATATGGCACACATGACAAGTATTTGAAAACACACTTAACATTATGTGTCTGTAGGGAACAGCAAATTAAAATAATGTGACACCACTATATACCTTTAAGAATGGCTAACATCTAACTAAAAATTTGACTATACCAAAGGTTTTTGAGGCTCTGGAACAGCAGGAGCTCTCAGCCTTTGCTGATAGAAATACAAAATGGTACAGCCAATTTGGAACACAGTTTCACAGTTCCTTACAAAACTAAACATCAGACCAAATGATCCAGCAATAATCTGTCTAGAAACATCTTCCCACACAAACCTAGATGTGAATATTTGCAGCAACATTATTGATAGTTCCCAAGGCTGGAAGCAACCAAGTTATCCTTCAATAGGTGAATGTGTAAATAAGTTATTATACATTGATATAATGGACTTTTATTCATTAATAAAAATAAATGAACTATCAAGCTATGAAAAACATAGATGCATCTTAACTGCATATTGCCACTGAAAAGAGCCAGACATAAAATACAATGTAGTATATGATTCCAATTATGTTAATTTCTGAAAAACGTAGAACTATAGAGTTAAAAAAGTATATCAGTGGTTGTCAGAGATTTGGGGATAGAAGTAAAGAGAGTTGAATAAGTTACATACAGGGGACTTCTGAATGTGAAGCTATTCCAAATCATACTGCAATGAGGAATGTATGACATTGTGATTTTGTCAATACCCATAGAACTTTAGAGTGCGTGGATTTAACCTAAATGTATGCAATTGTATAGGAAGTTGGATGTTCCCAAGATGGAATAAAGACTGTAACACGGCAAGCTAAGTTCACTTCATATGTATGAAACAACGTCACTGAAGAGGTCAGGGTGTGTGCTTGGGAACAGACAGTGACATAAGTAACTTTGGAAACAAGTGGTTAAAAGAAACTATAAATAAGCATTGTACTCTAGTTGAAAAAGTTTTCAAGTAGAAAGCAATTCTTATACTGCTACACATGTATATTGAAATTGAACAAATAACCAAATGTATGGTGAATGGAGGAACCCAGGTTCTTACTGGTGAGGTGAGAATTTATAGATAAGCAAAAGGAGGCTAGAACAATCCATGTGGTAATAGATTATAGTTGTGACCATCAGTACAAACTCATATTCAGTTTTATATAGATGTAGATGGTTACAAAGAGAAATATTTATCAATATGTATATATAGACACATGTTAACATACACACATACATCTTCTTGTTCTGTCAGCTGAGCTGGCCTAGAAGCAAAGACACCCCAGCAGCAAAGAGTAAACCTAACACCAATATCTTCATTTCTAACACCATTTCCCAGTAAAAGAAACCAAACTTGAGCAGGGAACATATGTAATGAGACTGGAGCATCTTGTTGACTCAAATAAAAAAATAAATAAGTAAATAAAACCTACATTGATGGAGTGTAAAAAAGACATAGGAGCCACAGGGAACATTTCTCAATGGTCACTGTTGGAACATTTGAGCAACAAAAATAAAGCAATATTAAGCTATAACCCAAAGTATAAAATAAATATCCACAAGTCTATATTGAACATAAATTATTGAATACATAAATAAATGAAATAGAAAAGACAATTCTCCCATTCAGAATAATTCCAAATAATTTATGAAAACTACATGTCATATAGTATCCTAAATGAGATTCTAGACCAGAAAAAGTGGCATTAGGTAGAAACTAAAAGACTCTGAATAAAGTATCAACCATAATTAAGGACAGTATATCATAGTTGTTTCACTAATCAAAACAAATATACCAAATTAATATAAATTGTTAATAATAAGAAAAACTAGATGTGGGATATAGGAGAATTCTATATTATCTTCTTATTTTTTCTGTGAATCTAAAACTGTACTAAAATGTATCTGTTTAAAAGAAATGAAAGATCAGAATAAGATATCACAAAGACATTAACTTTAGAAAAGCAGAGGGTGTTATACTAGTAACACATAAATCATGAATTCAATTTACCTTGGACAGTTACATTTATGAATAAAGCTCATAAACATAAGGACATTATGATTTTAGTTTCATGCTCCCTATTCACTAGAATCTCTTCCATATACTACCTGGAAATCAACAAATTACCTCCAGAACATGTTTCCACATTATGTTGAAATTCTAAAGGTTAGATTTCATGATGAAATGTTCATCTTCACACATATTCTCTTTTATGTTCTTGCAAATTTGCCAAGAAAAATGCCTGAGGCTCACTCATTCAGAGAAAATAAAAAGTGAAGTATTGAGAATTTGGAGAAAAATTGGCGATTTTATGTGGGAGTAAAAAATTAGTTTCCCATTTCTTATATTTCTTATACTCAAAACTCAAGAAAAGGGAATTATTTGAGTGTATGAGCTATGGAAAATAATAACAAAGATGAAAATTTTTTAAAAAGCCATTTTAGCCTATTCACATATAAAATTATCATATTACAATACTTCTCACATTAAATATCACCATGCTAAAGGTTATTTCAACTGCAAACCAAGAAATAATTTAAATTGGTATACTATGTTGTTGTGTCTCAAGATATTATATCATTATTTTTCATTCCCTTTTATAAATTACTGGGAAAAATATTTTAACATCATTTTGTTTAATTATTATTAGCTTCTAAAAGGTGTTTATTCCATAAGAAATTATTCCCCATTTTTACTTTAATAAGTAAAAATAAAACAACTTGTCTAGTGTGCAATCTCATTCATTTTATTCACAATATCATCACTTCGTGAATTATAGATGTTTAATCAATGTAAATCTGGCTTTCTTTAGAGAATGAGCATCCTTTTTATATTGACTTTTAGTTTGTTTCCCTTAATATCTAGGAAATTAGAATAAAAGTAGCCAACAACATACAAGGGGACGAGAATTAGGCTGACGTATAAAATTTATATTGATCACATTCTTTTTTTTTTCAATGTTTTATTTATTTTTAGTACAGAGAGAGACAGAGCATAGAGGGGCAGGCGCAGAGAGAGAAGGAGACACAGAACCGGAAGCAGGCTCCAGGCTCTGAGCTAGCTGTCAGCACAGAGCCTGACGCGAGGCTCGAACTCACAAACGTGAGATCTGACCTGAGCCGAAGTCGGAGGCTTAACCGACTGAGCCACCCAGGCGCCCCTATTGATCACATTCTTTAGAAATATATTTCACACTCATGTTTTAATTTTAAAGCTCACAAAATTGGTATGATCCCAATTATCTACAATGTATACCCATTCTCATTTGATCTTATCATTTTTCTAACATAAAAGCAATAAAATGCCTCACCCATCCCAACCCTGCCCCATGTAGACTCAGCACCACTGATTCCCGTTTGCGTTCTCTGAATAATGAGCAGGTTTGCTCCGCAGGATATCACTGATAGGAGGACAGAACTAAGAGTTGGCTTTAGCTGAACACTGTGGTGCAGGCTCGCTGCGAGCTCTCCACACGGGACCCCCCCGCAGCCTCCCAGCCACTGACACTCACAAATGTTCATATATCCTCCTGCCAATTCCAGTTTTCCCAAATTCACCAATTTAATTAAAAATTAATTAAACTTATTTAAATTACAATGACAATAATATGAAAAGGTCATAACTAGAAATATAAATACCTATATGGAGAGATATCATAAAAATCCACTGAGAGACATAGAGAAGGATAAAACAAGTATATAAAAATCATTCTGGGGGTGCCCGGGCGCCTTAGTTGGCTGGTCAACTGACTCTTGATTTCAGCTCAGGTCATGATCTTACAATTCATTGGTTCGAGCCCCACATTGAGCTCTGTACAGACTGTGCAAAACCTGCTTGTGATTCTCAATCTGCCTCTCTCTCTCTCTCTCTCTCTCTCTCTCTCTCTCTCTCTCTCTCTCTCTCTCTCTCTCTCTCAAAATAAATAAAGTTTAAAAAAATCATTCTGTAAAATATTTCAAAAACAGAAGCATAAAATCACAACCAATGAGTGTGGAAATCCATCGTGACCCTTATCAGAATTCATTTTGTTTATTTTCTTGTTTTGCTTAGTTTAACTTTTGTTATTTTTCTAGATTTAGGACACTTAATAAAGTATGCAATTTTATCTAGTAAAATAAATACTTGTAAATAGCCAGGAAATTTATATTTTAAATGTTGTTAAGGGGTCTTACTATATGAGGTAATTGAGCAGTGATGATTCACAATTAGATTCAGCTGAAATAATCAGTAATTAACTTCAAGTAAAGTGAGTGTTTATTACATACTCAGTAGTATATCACTCAATTCTTTTTCAGTTCCAAATGACTAATACAAAATTACTCACATATAATGTTAAGGATGACTTAAGTCAAGGCTTAAAGGATGTTCAAATTACATCTATGCCACCAAGGAGAGATTTTCTATCTCTCTTTTTCATCTCTGATCTCCTTCCATAAGTCTCCATATTTAGCCAGTTTTCCATTCAAGGTAGATATTGTAGTATAATAAACTCTTTCTTTTCTCATTTAAATTCAGTTAGAAAATCATAAGAATTTATTTCCCAGAATATTCAACAAAAATCACAGTATGTCTTTTTAATCAAATGGCAATACTGAACCCAATTAATGGGCTGATAGAACCTTGCTCATTAGTTCTATTGATACAGTTTGGAGGTTGGGTTTTACTAGTAAGTCATACAAGTTAAGTATTCCCCATATGGCTGTTCCCTAAAATAATTTTTGTCTCTTCACATGATATGTCTAGCTTTGAAATTCACACATTCTAATTTTCAAGTTTAGTTTTATTATTTAATTGTTAATTCATGAAGAGGCTGAATTTCTCTCATGGAGAAAATGTGGAAGTATGTGATGTAATGCCAGAAGAACTGGGATCCAAAATGAAGGTAGATATATTTGTTCTGACTAAAGGGAAAGGACATTTCTTTTACAAATAGATCATGGGTAAATGTGGAGAAAAGTTGGTAGTTGGAAGAAGAGAGAATACTTGCTTAATGAACTAATCAGGAAGAAAGATTACAGAATGGAAGTAAAGAAGAAACAATGAGGTAAAAATCTTGAAGAAAGAGTGAAAAGTTCTGAGAAACTAAGTAGATGATGGAATTGATAGTCCTCTTTAAACTGGAGAACAAAAATATTATTTGCTTCTAGGCACTTTATTATTAATTACCTTATTTTATCTCAAAAGAATGTTGAGTTACTACCTTGAAGCAAACCCTGCACAGCTGAACAAATGGAGAGGAAAGGCGACAGAATTGAGTAGAATGGCAAAAAGATTAATTGATGCCATAGATGGTGGGAATGGGCTGGACAGAAAAGAAAAAGAAGTTTGAAATGAAATCACATCTAGAAAAGGAAGTGGAAAGCTTGGTAGATCTGAAAAGACGGCTATTAATATTGAGAGAATGATAGAGCAGCCAAACTTTGTTCAAAGAAAGCAATACTGATTTCTGAGCTGGAGAGATTTCAAGAAATGAATTCTGTGTTGTGACCATGGGAATGAGCGACATGTGACATGTGACATGGGAATGAGTGACATGTGAATAAAGATCATTCAGATTTAATTGGACTGTTTGAGAGTGTTAATGTGTCTTCTTTAGGCCTATCCAAGTTTAACCTAGCGCTAGATTCTTCATGCTCCATTTTGCAGTAATAGACTCAGAAACATTTAAACTGGTGTTTCAAGTTTCATTTATGTATGTGATAACTCACCCACTTATTCTTTAAAAAAAGTATTAAGGGTCTTATTTGTCAGGGATTGTTATATATGTGAGTGATATAAAAATAATATGACATGGTCTCTTTCTGAAAGAACAAAATGTATAGAAAGGATATTATGGTAAAAGACATGAGACTCAGTAGCAGAAAGACTGGGGAAGGGGGTAGAGGTGAGGAACAGGATACCAAGGTGAGCTCCATTCTCTGAAGTAACTGGAGGAAAAGAGAAAGAAAAATAGATATTTTACTCCTGAAAAATTTTTTAAGGATGGTCTCTAAAACCACCAATTAAGATGAAACCCACAATCCTCTTAATCAAGGGGAAAAGAAAATGCTTTGAATATCTGAAAACTACCCTAATCAGGAAAATTACTGGATCTTCCCTGATTAATACCATATTCAAATGAATATTAACAAGGAGCAATGTGGTGCATTAACATAACATTTTGAAATACTAAATTCAATGTATTTTTATATTCTTAGAAATGAATACTGGGAATTTATAAGATTTAAATCTGGGAATATAAAACTTAGATGCTAATACATGCTATTAAAACTACTAATTAAATAATCCATATCATTCTAGAACATACACATCACTCTTTATTTGCAGTATTTTCCATCTACTGTGTTATTCAAAGAATGATAAAAAAAATATTAAGGTATCCCAACCAAGGAATCCTGAGTACTTTAACATGTAATTCCTAATTTCACAAAATCTAGCTACTATATTTATTCAAACTTTTCATTTACCAGTGTTCATGTCCATAAATCAGCTTGTCTTTGCTACACTAGAATAATGTGTATCCAGGTTCTGTCGGTGCTAAGATCCAGGCATTTGTGGACATGTTTGATTATCTCTTAGGAAGCTTCTATTTATACAGTGATCTTGGAGCAGGAAGAGACAGACACGACAAACTTGACCTTATATCAAGCCTTAGTCTTGTGAATTAAAAAGAAATTTTATGTATGATACAGTAATATTTAGCTTAGCCCTCAATGGAGTTACCGCTCAGTTGTGTAGTAAGCAGAATAGAAATAAAAAGCTGAAAAAGATTATATACTGAACACTAAAACCTTTGGGTATAGTGATAACTTTTTTTGAGATCTTTCTAACAATATTTTTAAAAAATGCTTCCCCATGTATCTTTCAAGAAGTAGGTTATGCTATGCAACAGAAATCAGTCTGATGAGGATTGGGAAGTTTTTGTCCAGTTTACAGCTAGAATAATTAGATTATATGATCTCCTGGGTCATAATATTGGGAAAGAGAAGAAAGAGGGCATACTAGCTCTTAACTGTTTTTGCCCACTTATAACTCAATCTCATAATTCAATCACAATGTTTCAGCTAACTTCAAAGGAAGCTAGGAAAGGAAGGAGCTCTCAGAAGCCCAAGAAAAATCAATCAATCAGTCAATACAACAGGATCTGGTGAAAGCTGGCGTCACACCATTCTGCCACATTGATGCAGGTTAATGTTTACTTTCAGCATTGGGTGTCAGGGTGTCAGCAATTTTCCCCAGAGGGTACTAGGTTAGCAGGAGATTCTGGAGGGCAGTGGCAGAGGTTACAGTGCAAAGTTGAGCACCACTGGAGTAACAGCTGGGCTCCACAGGAGCAGCCATATCTACAGGGGGAAGGGAGACATCCCCATCCAATAGAAGCAGTGTGGCCCACAGATGGAAAATTCTGATGTCTATACTGTGAACCATGCTAATCAGCACAAGCAGACTTGTGAGGAATATAATATAAATTAAGGAAAATATGCTGATGAGAAAGGGAGAAACTAAGGTTACACATTTATTTCATGCTTTCTCATCTTTCTACTTTAGTTCAATTTTTTTCAGTGGTCCTATTTCTAATAGGTCAATCAAAATAAACATTGGAATTTTGACATTTTTACTGATGAACTTAAGATGAGTCATATTTAAGCAGTTTATCTTTGAATTTCCAGCTTGGAATTCTCTTGTGTTCTATTATGTTCTGTAAATATTTGTTGCTTCTTTTTATGTGGAAAGCATTACTAAAGGCACTGAGAGAACTAAAAAGTTAAATACATGTTTCTTCCCCTCAGGAACATTCAGACAAATAGAATGGTGAGTTAAATTCACAAATAATTGTAAAACAAAGCAAACAATAATAAGTGCAGTAAATGTGGTACAAAGTGATACAGAAAATGAACAAAGAGAACACATCTAATTTGGGAAAAAAGAAAAACTGAAAACCAATCTTCTAAAAAAAATATTACCTTCTCTTTAAATTTCCATCCCAACAATTCTAATGAATGTAATCATAAGCTTTGTAGGAATTAACAATCAATTCCTGATCTCTCTCAAAGCCCAGATAATCCCCTGACTTCTTATTGAACACGTCTACCATCTCTCCATCCTCCTGCCTGCTAAGACCACCACTGGTTTTCCAGCCAACTGGCTTAAAACCAATTTGTTATTAACTTTGTTATGTGTAATTTTCTTTGTTCAATTAGTTGAAGTTCACTTTTCCCCCTTGACATTCTATCATAATTTGTCGTTATCTCCCTGCTGTATCTTACTATAATGTTAGTTATTTTCGTGCGCTCTGGTCCTCTTAACGCTCCCTCTTGATGCATCCTACATCACTGCCGTCAGCCACCAATTTGGCCTTTCAATGCCCTGGCCTCTCTTAACCAAATGGAATGTTAAATTATTCAGAATCTATTTGGTTTATGATGTTTCATTCTGTCCAATATTACACTGTTTTGCTTGTGACTGACAATACCTTGCACCTATTAGGTACATTCTGAGCTGAAATGAATTCTATGAACTACACCACTTGAAACTGAAAGAGAAACTATGAAGAAGCCAGTAGCAAAAAAAAGAAAAGATACCAAAATACTTTTTGAATAGTTTCTCCAACATTCTAAAGTGTTTAATTAGATAATGATAATTAGATTGTATCAGTGTATTTCCAATTTAAAATATTTCCAACTGATAATACTTTGTTATAATCCACTAGAATGATAGACTTGGTTTCCAGTGGGAACCAAAAATAAGGAATTTTTCCACTTAGATCCAATAGTTTTCTTCTGGCCCTTCAAAATTATAGAAGTTTTAGAAATAGAAAAAGTGTTCCTATTTACCACTTTATAACAAAGAAATGTTGTAACACCATTAACTCTAAGACAGCTTGCCAAGTCCCATCAGACCTTGCAGGAAAAGGTCAAAATTATTTATACATTATTTTATGCTCCAATATTAGTAATAGGTTAAGGGGAAGCAACTATTTAAGAAAAAAATAGTCTTTTAAAGATCTCAAGTGGAAGTGCTGCCAAGGAAAAAAATTATGGGATCATAGAACTCTAGTAAAAATGTCAACTTGCCTGTTCCAGTGTTTTATACATTGGTTAGTAGTTGTGCCAGGATATCTTTTCACAACGGAAAAGAATAAATTATGCCACCATTATGTGAAATATATGGACCCCCACAGAGAATGCTTTCCTTTATAGATCCTGGTTCACTGTGGCCTCAGTTCAGCTCATAAAACATGGAACTGTCAAAACATCTTACGATTAGTAGTGAAGTATATTTTGAGTATTTCAGGGGGAGTACTTGGTTTATTATTCAAAGTAAAGATTATATTTCAAGAGAAAATGTCTAATACTAGAAACAATAAGATTATGTTGTAGGATGTTATATATTGTCTTTTTGGCAGAAAGTAGGTTCATTCATTCTCTCCAAACATATTTAAAATTTTATGAGATTATTATAACAACATAAAACACAAAAGCCTAAATCACCAAAGCTTTTAGTTTATAAAAAAAAATAAAATCTGGAAAACCTCCTTTTCTCTGGGACCTTGATCTTTACCACTTTAAGACACTATAATTAAAGAATTTTATAACTGGTAGTTTATATATGTGTGTGTGTGTGTGTATACATATATACATGTGTATATATATGTATGTGCATATATGCGTGTGTATGTATATATACCCACACACATAAACAATCACTATTCAGTTCTTCTTACATAGCCATCATCAGTAAAATGCTGAGATAGATCTAATAGCAAATAACAAGTACCTAAAGGTGAAATGAGATTGTGGAATATAATTTTATTTTGTGGAAAAGATGGTCTAGAGGCCAAAGTCAGCAACAGGCAGAAGTCTGCACTGGAGGGACTCTGTCCTAAGCAGTGGTCAGGATCCCAGAATGAAGAACGGGCATGGAAGAGAGCTGTAAGGACCCATTTATTCCCTAACATAGTAAGATTTATTGGACACCTATTGGGTGCATTTCACTTCGCAAAGCAGTAAGGAAAGACCAGTAAATACAACAAAACACAAACAGAAAATTCGTTCTTAGGGGGTTTATATGAGACTGAAGAGGAAGTAAACAAGTTTCCAAATACATGATAGAATAGCTGGCAATCATAATGCTATAAAGAAACAGAGTTGGCTAAGGGATAGATGACGTTCTAGTAGTCCCTGTGAATCAGGGATGCTGGAGAGGACTGGAAAACTAGAGGAGTAAGCAGTGTCAGGCTGTTCCTCTCTGTTCCTAGTAGTGTCAGCCTCACGTTGGTTTTTTATCCTGGGAGTGACAACTGAAACCAGCTGCAGCCGTTGTCCCTGTTTACTGTCTTTCCAAGAACCCCAGAAATCATCTTCTTGGGTTGCCTCAGAGACAGCACCACAGCTAGCATATTCTGCATGGTCCTCTCCTCACATTGCCTGTCCCCCCACTTCACACTAGGACCGGCCAAGCAAGTGTCCCTCTCATGCTTTTAATTTTTAATAATTCCAAATTTTCCCATGAGTTCCACAACTCCCAGGAAGGGTAGCTGCTCCGCAATTACTGCCTCCATGATACCTCAGCACTCTTTTTTTTTGTCCTTTTTCTCAGTTCTTCAATATCTAATTATCATTGGTTTTTTAAATTTTTTATATTAAATTCACTGAGTTAAAATAACTGGCATTACTTACGTCTTGTAACTGGGCCTTCAATGATATACTTCTCAAATACAAATAAATAATTTGTCTTCCCAGTTGCTCCCTGTGTGTATGCATACACACGCAATCATAGACACAGATACACAGACACACACACTCACACATGCACACAAGGTTGACTCTTCCAGTGCTCCTTATCTCAGTTCACACCACCATCATACAACCAGTTTTGCAAGACAGAAACCAAGACACTGTTCTTAAAAACCTTATCTCCGCTACAATTCAGTTGTTTCCTCTTAAATACCTCTAAACTCATTTTTTCTGCATCTTCACTTCTACCTCACTGATATATGGCTATCATTTATATGTACCCCTCACTGTCCTTTACTTGACCACAGGTATGGCAACCCAGTGAAAGACTCTTATTCACTATCAATCTTTAATCAGTAGTGAAACCGTTTAAATGCCTAAATTTAGTTAATGCAATCACCCTAAATCCTCACTCTCTTTCTTTTGATACGAACTAACATCTTTAACATCATCTGTAAAATCT
The DNA here is from genome assembly GCF_006229205.1 of Suricata suricatta. Lineage (NCBI taxonomy): Eukaryota > Metazoa > Chordata > Mammalia > Carnivora > Herpestidae > Suricata > Suricata suricatta. The sequence goes on from NC_043704.1 coordinate 44,557,582, forward strand.
TTAAACATCTGGACCTCATTTGTCACTGCCAGTTCATCTTTCAATATGTCCTACTTACATTTTGTATTTCATCATGTTTAATCTTCATTTAATTTCTTGATTGTTCTGGGCATCATTAAGAGATTCTGTAGATAATAATTCTTCTACCTGGAATACACCTTTTTTCCCTCAAATGAGTAATTATCCATGACTTTATCCTGCATACCTTAGCTCAAATGCTGCTTCCACATTGAAGACTTACTCTAAATCCCCTCATTACATTCAGCCTTCTTATTAAAGGCTCTCATAATATCACTTACATTTCTTCTAAGTCCTACTCATTGCTCATTCTGTTTCTGGGCTTGAGTCCTTAGCTGATGCATGGAGAAGGCTGAACTGAAATGCCAGGAAATTAATTCCTCAGAAAACAACCCGCAAACAATGAAACTTTGTAGATAAATAAATCAGCTTTTTTTTTTTTTTTTTTTTTTTGCTCTTAGGTAGGACAACACTTATATTTTGAAAGCATCCAGAGATCTTCAACAGGAGTACATTAAACTTGTCCATAATTGGGGCTTGGGTGGCTCACTTGGTTAAGCTGCTGATTCAGCTCAGGTCATGATCTCGCAGTTTGTGAGTTCAAGCCCCATGTCGGGCTCTGTGCTGATAGCTCAGAGCCTGAAGTCTGTTTCTGATTCTGTGTCTCCCTCTCCCTCTGTTCCTCCTTTCCTCCTGCTCTGCCTCTCTGTCTCTCAAAAATAAATCAACATTAAAAAAATTTAATTGTCCATAATCAGAACCTGATCATTAATTTAGCCAATTTACTCTTCTCCTCTTTTTTCTCAGTCTGCCATTCTAGTTTCAGTATTTCCAGTGAGCATCTAACAAACTGCTTGCCCTCAAATCTTTGTCTCAACTTTACATGAGGTAGAACCTAAAACTAAGACATATCCATTGCGGAGTCTTTGCCCAAATGTCAGGGGGGCTATTGGTATTCAGTTCACACTGAAGTAATGCCATAAAAATTGACAGGACTCTGGGGGAGCTTGGGGAATACTTTAAAGACCTGATACTCAAATGTAGGTGATTTTGCCTGTGAGGGGACATTTGGCAACATTTAGCAACATTGTTACCCCTCATTGGGGAACTACTGACATTTACTAAGGATAGGTCAGTAATGCTGCTAAACACTCCATAATAAACACACAGAACAAGAATTGTCCTGTTCAAAATGTGAATGGTGATGGTGCAAAACAATCCCTGCTTTAAAGTAATATGACTAGGAGACAAACATATCGCTGAGGTATTCACAAGTCAGGTGGCCTGGTCAGTTAAATGTCCAGCTCTTGATTTGGGCTCAGGTAATGATCTCACAGTTTGGGGGTTTGAGCCCTACATCAGTCTCTACCCTGACAGTGCAGAGCGTGCTTGAGATTCTCTCTCTCCCCCTCTCTCAGCTGCTTCCACACTTTTGCTTTCTATCTCAAAATAAATAAGACTCAAAAAAGAAAAAAAAGAAAATAAGAAATGTCTAAAATCAAATACCTTAAGTCTTACCTTAAGGAGATTAAAAATGAAGAGGAAAGTATATCTAAAATAAGTAGAAAGAAGAAAATAATATAGAACAGAAATGGTTAAAATAAAAAAACAGAAAAATGACAAATAACATTAACAAAGCCATAATCTTTTCTAAATATATAAACAAAATTACTAATCACCTAGCTATAATAATCAAGAGAATAAGAGCAAGAAATGAAATTAATATATCCAGAATGAAATCAGGGATATCACTACATCTTATATAGACATCAAGAAGATAATAGGTAAATACTATAAAAAACCCTATCCCCAAAACACTTGACGTTAAATGAAATGGAAAATATTTTCCCAATGCAAGTTACAAACATTGACACATGAGGAAATAGAAAAATCAGAGTAACCCAGTTACTATGTAAGAAAACAACTTACACTCAAACTTGATCATATAAAGAAAACTCCAGGTCCACATGGTTTCCATCATGAATTCTAACCAGCATCTCGCGAGCATATTTCACTAATAGTACAGACTCTTCAGAAAAAGAAGATAAGGAAATACCTCCAAACTTATTACCTGCAATCAATATGACCTAATGTCAAAATGTTAACAGAGATTAATTTTTTTTAATTATAGACCAATCTCCCTCATGAATGTTGATGCAAAACTACTTAACAAAATGGTTGCCAAAAGCAGCTAGTAGGAAATAAAAAGGATAACAAACCATGAAGGCAATTCTGCTTTAACATATGAAAATCTGTGTTCAGGAGGGATACCGTTAAGAGAGTAAAGAGGAAAAGCCATATGGTCATTGCAGTAAATTAAAAAAAGGAATTTGTCAAAATTCAGAATCTTAGGCATAGATAAAAGCTTCCTTCAATTGATAAAGAACCATACATCTAAAATATATAGCCAACATCACAAATAAAAGTTAAATATTGAATAATTCTCCTTCCATGATCAAGAACAAAGTAAGGGTGCCCATTCTCACCCCCTGTATTCAATCCTGTACTGGAGTCCTTAAGCATTGCAATTAAGCTAGAAAAAGAATTAAAAGGCAATCTGAAAAAAACCAAACACAAACAAATAAGCAAACAGAACTCTCCCCCTACAAATAGCAATTATTTATGAGATAATTCTTTAAAAATTAACAAAACTGCTACTAAAGCTCATAAGTGAATTGAACAATGTCTTGGGGGTACACAATCAATACAAAAACAAAAACCTTGTACTTAATTTCAGTATCTAACACTTTAGAAAACAGATGATTTTTAAATTTCCATTTACAAGTAGTTTATACCCCCCAAAAAACACACACTATAAAATACTCAGACATAAATTTAATCAAACATAGCAGAAATCTCTAAACAGAAAAATAAAAGGCATTCCTGTAAGAAACTAATAAAGACAAACAAATGGAGATGTATGTCATGTTCAAAGACTAGTAGACACAGTACACTTAAGATAAAATTCTGAATTGATTCAGATGTAACACAATCCCAATCATAATGTCAACATATTTTCCTTCAAGAATTTGACAAACTTATACCCAAATTCGCATGGATAAAAAGGAATATTAAATAAATTCTGAGAAAAAAAGATGAAGTTGGGCAACCTACACTACCAGCTTTAAGACTTACTGTAAAGCTACAGTGATCAAGACAATGTGGTACCAGTGGAAGACATGACAAACAGGCCATAGAGAAGAACTGAGAGACCAGAACTACATTTACAGTTTTACAGTCATCAGGGGTTTTTTTTTTTGGCTTTATTGAGATATAACTGACATATAACATTGCATATGTTTAAAAGTAGACAACTTGTTAGTTTGATATGCATGTCTTGTAAAATGATTACCACCAGAGTGTTAGCTAACAATTCCATCCTGTCACATACTTACCATTTCTGTGTGTATGTGTGCACATGTGTGTGTGTGTGTGTGTGTGTGTGTGTGTGTGTGTGTGACTGTTGAGAACACTTAAGATCTATCCTCTTGGCTACTTTCAAGTATATAATATAGCATTATTAACTATACTGACCTGTTGTACATTAGTTCCCTAAAACTTATTTATCTTTAAACTGGATTTTGTACTCTTTGACCAATATCTCCTCATCTCCCCAGTTATTTGTTTTTTAACAAAGATGGCAAACAATATAATATTTAAATAAATGATTTTACAACAAGTAGTGCTAGAACTATTGGATACATATAAAAAAATGAACATTGGCTCCTAAAGAAAATCATAAGCAAACATTTGAAATGGGGCATAAATCTGAAAATTAAATCTGTAAAGCTTTTAGAAGAAAGCATATGAGATGTCTTAGCTACTGAGAATAGGCAAAGGTCTATGAGAGAAAAGTCAAAGTGATGACATTAAAAGATAACATTAAGAAAATGAAGGATAATTCAAAGACTGAAAAAAATGTTCACAGGACACATAGCTGACAAAAGATTGGTATCCAGGATGTATACAGAGGTATATACACCTCAATACTTTTTTAAAAAGGAAAATTATTGAAGTAAATACCTCAGAAAAGACCCACACATTGTCAATAAGCATCTGAAAAAATGCTCTACAGAATTTGTTATGAAAGAAATAAATAATAAATCTCAAAATGAGATCTCACTCCACACCTATCAGAAAAACAACAAATAAAAGCAGACAAGCATTGGGAAGGATGTGAAGCGATCAGAACTCTCATACATCATTGATGGAATTGTAAAATGGCAAACCACATTTGAAAAAGTCTGGCAGATTCTTTGTAAAATCATTTTTAAAACTGTAACCAAACCAAAACAATCAAACTAACAAAAAAATTGTTATCCTATATTACAGTAATTCCAGTCCCATTTACTTACCCAAAGAATTTGAAACATATAATCCTAAAAGATTTTTTACAGGAATGTTCCTCACAGCTTTATTCAAAATAACAAAACCTGGAAACATTTCTAGTGTCCATCCACAAGAAAATGGCTAAACAACTATGATATATTCATATAATGGAATATTATCAAGAGTATAAAAGAACAAATAATTGATACATGCAGCAAACTGGATCAATATGAAAAGTATCATGCTGTGAGTTCTATTAACTAAAACTGCATAGTATTGACACATGAATAGACAAGCAGACCGTTGGAATAGAATAAAGGTCCATAAATAGATCCAAGTGTATGTAGAAATTTATTATATATCACATGATAAAGGTGGCATTTCAAATTAATAAGGCAAAGAAGGACATTTTAATAAATGGTGCAGGGACAACTGGTTAGCCATTTGGAAAGAGATAAAATTAGATCCATACTTCACCACATACTCAAGAACTTAATTCCAAATGGATCATCGATTTAAACATTAAAAAAAAATGGAGCCTAAAAGTTCTAGAAGAAAACATATATGAATTCCTCTTTAATTTCAGCATCAGGAAAAGACTTTCTACCATAATTCAAAAGCCAGAGGCCTAGAAATGGCAGCTAATTTTACTGCAACAAAACAAAATAAGAAGAGCTACCACAAGCAAAGTCAAAAGACAACTGACAAACTTGAAGGTAAGTATTGTACGCTTGCAATACATATTCCAGATGAAGGGCTAATTTTCTTAATATGTAAAGAACTCTTAAAAGTTGGGGGTGCTGAATCAAAAATCCAACAGAAAATTAGGAGAATACAAAAAACAATTCATATTAAAGGTATAAAAATAGTCTTAAACAAGTGCAAAGATATTTACTCTCACAGAGAAATCAATGAGACAGCATTTCTCATTTATCAGACTGGTGAAAATTAATAAGAATGACATCCTATTCTGTTGACAAAGCTTTGGGAAACCTAGCAGTCTCACACTGCTTCTGGGAAGGTAAATGCTAGAATCTTTCTGGAAATAAATTTCATATAAGTAAGCACAAGTACATATACACTTATTTTTTGATCCAGGTACCCTTATTTTTGATCCAGTAAATCTAGGGATTTACTCCATACATACACAACTCCAACAAGATAAAAAATAATATTTATATACAGGGCTATTCATTGCAACATTATTTACAATTGTAAAATTTTGAAAACAATCCAAATGCCCATACCCAGAAGAATGATTAAATAAACAATGAAACCCACACAATAGAGTATTATGCTGCTGTAAAAAGAATGAAGAATGTCTCTACAGGCAAATATGGAGTGACATCCAGGATGGATATATTGTTAAGTAGAAAAGCAAAATACAAATTCATATGTATAACAAGCTACCTTTCATGTAAGGAAAAAAAAATAAGAAAACGTATGTCTATCTGCTCACTAATTAAAAAAAAAAAAAGCAAGAAGAAATTAAATTGATTACCAGTAGGGTGTGAGTGGAGACTGGGCGGAAAGATTGGGGAATGTGAACAGGATTATGGTCTCTTTTTCTCACTTAAGCATAAGCAATAATAAGCATAGCTTTCTTTACAAAATCTAAGAGCAAATGATTAATTAAAGGTGCCTTCTCCTTTTATCTGCTAATATCATAACATATATTCCAAACAGTATGTAGAGTTTTTTTTCTTTTTTTCTCTTCTCTGCACTAAATAAAACTTTGAATATCCATTTGATTTTACTGAAACATTTTAGATATTTTTTTCCTGGAAACCTCAATTCATTCAGGGTTATAGCTTTCATGACAAAAACTGCTCCCCTAGTCTGTCCTACTTTTACAAAATATGTATTTTTAAAAAGTCAAAGACTCTGGAGTCAGTCTCCTGAGTTTGAACACTGGTTATTACTTAGGACATTTATTTTCTCCACATAGAGTTTGGAAAATAAGTTAAATAACATGCAAACTATCCAATAGTCAGAAAAAGTACCCAGAAAAATGGTTTTTCTGTCTTTCCAAATTACTACATACCTTAAAGAGTTAAATGTCTGATTCTAAGGGCGCTTGGGAGGCTGGTTGGTTAAGCATACAACTTTGGCTCAGGTCATGATCTCATATCTTGTGGGTTCCAGCCCTGTGTGGGGCTCTGTGCTGACAGCTCAAAAATAATTCTGTGTCTCCCTCTCTCTCTCTGCCCCTTCCCCACTTGTGTTCTGTTTCTGTCTCAAAAGTGAATAAACATTAAAAAAATATTTTAAAAAACAAGTTAATAAATTTATGACTCTCAGCAGATTTGATCACTAAGATAATTGCATGGATTATTCAAGTAGAATTAATTGGATGATTTTTTAAATTCTACTTATTTTGGCCTAACAAAATAGTTTAATTGAAAATGTGACAATTGAGAAAATTCTTAGATATTAAAGGCAATACTAGTTAATGTTTAAACAACTTTTTAAAAGAGTACTGGACTGATGTTTAATAAAGAGAACACTCAAAGATGTTTAAGTTTTATTTCCTTTTTGGTCAAGTTTTTAAAAATCATTTTTTTAAGCAAGAGAAAACTCTAAGAGATTATCATGTGTGTGCATATGTACCTCACAAATTCCTTCCTTCTCAGGTCAGTAATAAACGCTACTTGTGAAAGAATATATGCGTTCTTACTAAATCACTTGACTTTATATGCATGCCTTTTGAACCCGTACTTAAGGTGCTTCTTCAATATTTCAGCTGAAGTTTAAGTCCACTGCTCCTTTAGTAGGTGAGCAGTCACTTGACAACTGAGATTCCTTTTATGGACATTTTATTTCCAGCTAAGTCTTACACATCTGTTCTACTCCCAGATTACAATTTCAAAATGACTGTAATTCAGAATTTGACAATAAAAGAGTAAGATTAAGGGATTTAAATGTACTTGTATGATCTTTGTTCAATGCAGCATATACTCATAAGGCCTCCTCAGGTTTATGATGTAAAATTATGACATATGTTCTCTTTATTTGTAAATTAGATTCACCATAAAAGAGTCCTATGATTATTACATATTTGTGATTATCCAGACGTCAATGTATGATTATATTGGAGATCAAATTTATTAATGTAAACTACTCAAAAATACAGAAAAATGTATCATTCTTTGACCTATCTTTCTCTTGTATATAACATCATAAAAAAAAGTTGATTCACATCACCAAGGGAAAAAATAAAATTGAGATGACAATGATCCTTTGGCCAATAAGATTTCAGTCTTCAATGACACTTACACAAATTGAATTGTACTAAAATTTAATTTGGAATACAATTATTGCTAAGACATGAGTACTTCATTTAAGCTATGTTAATTGACTACAGAATTTTGCCAGTACCAACTGAATGAATGAGTGATAAGAGATTAGAATATTTTCATGTATAAAGCTGCTTCTACAAACTTTTAAAGGTACATACTTCTAAATATTTTCTGTTTCCTGGAAGGGGTTTAATCAAATATTGTAGCATAAACCTCTTCAATAACATGGAAAGTGCTTTTTCATTATTTAGTCTTCACCTGTAACAGCCATCTGTTCAATTAGAATTATACTCACATATGCACTAAGATGTAAAATGTAAAGTGTCCTCACAAGTGTAAAGTTACTAACATGACACTTCATGCTTTCCGTTAGTATAACAAACCATACAGCCTATTGAAATCAGTAAAACATGAATAATACATAACCAATGATATGATCAGGAGCTCAACTACATTTTAAGCATCAGGCAAACTTACATAATAATTGTGTGTGTGTGTGTGTGTTGAATAGTTCCAAAATATTTTGAAAACTTAAATTCTGTACTGCTGGGAGCCACACTGGCATTGTTGGATGACACGGTCATAGTAAGGAAATGGCAGACTTTGCACGGCTCGTACCATGAGAGACAGAACTGGCATCTCCTTCTGCTACTACTGCTCATGTGAAATTAAGTCTATTGCTATTGATTAGGCCTCACAATGTTCCAAATCAGACAGATATTCCCCACACAGTTAACCCATAAGAAAAACCATTTTCCTGCCCCTGCATAAGGGATTTTAGATCAAAGAGCTGCCGATGTTTGACAAAAGGCTCTTCTAATGAGCCTTGCAGACCCAAAACATGGGGGGGAGGGGGCGGTGGGGGGGGCTAAGAACACAAGAGCTGCTGTTGACACTGGTCCAGAGAAAAAGAGCCTAACTTAGAGATAAGAAACAGACAAGGACCGGACATCAGTTGCTGCATATATTCTTGCTATTGGAGTCACAGATACCTTCCCTTGTACTGACTTCAGCTATGAGGATGGATAAGAAATTAGAAACCCAGGTGCAAGGTCAACACACATAGGGTCCCCATTATGCTTACATCAAGGAAAGGGCTTTCTCTAGCAACTTGTTAACAAGCATTTTTTTCTCTTGTGGTTTATGAGCTAGATAAAATAACTCCCAGCCTATCTTTATACAATTTAACTTATGTTTTAGTTTTAGCATTACTAACAAATAATATGTATATTATCCTGGTTTTTTACTAAAAACATCTTGTTATTCTCTTAGTTGTAAAATTTACCTTACTGTAAGTGCATTACATGATTTAGTTATAACATGTTAATTAAAAACAAAGTCATAATTATTGGCCAAAACCCAACCCCTACAAAATAAGATAGGTTTGTTACTTTCTTAACCTTGGGGACTGATGCCAGGAATAAATTGGAATGGTTCTACAAAAGTACTTCTGTAAAATTTGTCTCTGTACACCTTTGATGACTAAAACACGTTGTCACTAAGAGTTAAAAACTGTAAACAATTTCTATTTTCTGATGTCATGTTACTGCTTAACTAATAAAAAAGGACACAAAAACAGACTGAACAGAGATGTCTGCCTGGTGACCAAGAAAGAAACATGCAGCTCTCTCATCTCTCTCTCTTGCTGACACTGTCCATCCTTCAGGGGACCCTGGACCTGCTGGAGCTGGACTCCAGCACTGTGGATGATTTTATTGACAGGTGGACATTACAGACCTTACCCTGGAATTTAGCTCATCTTTGTAAGATGGAAAAATAGTCATTTATGTGAACATAGGTATATAGGAATTGAAGTATTAATAAACTCACTTCTGAGATATAAAAGAAACTTCTGAAACTTCTTTTTAATGTTTATATACTTTTGAGAGAGAGAGAGTTGGGAAAGGGCAGAGAAAGAGGGAGTCAGAGGATCTGAATTGTGCTCTGTGCTAACAGCAGAGATCCCCATGTGGGGCTTGGACTCATGAACTGTGAGATCATGACCTGACCCAAAATTGGATGCTTGCCCACTGAGCCACCCAGGCATCCCTGAAACTTCTAATTTAATTTTCAATTCAGAGTTTCCATGCAGTCCAGAATATCTCCAAAAAGTATTTAACAAGCCTGTTTATGAGCCTACAATGATAAGATCCTTACTAACTTTCTATCCAGTCAGAGCATGATTGTGTAAAGTTGAATTTTTAAAGTATTTTTTAATGTTTATATACTTATTTTGGGAGAGAGAAAGCACTAGCTGGGGAGAGACAGAGAGAAAGAAGAGAGAGAATCCCAAGCAAGCTTTGTGCTGTCAGCACAGAGCCCAGTGTGGGCTTGAACACACAAACTGTGAGATCAGGATCTGAGCCAAAATAAAGAGTCACTTAACCAACTGAACTGAACCACACAGGTGCCCCTAAAGTTGAATTTTTGAAAGCACAGATTGATTCGCAAATCTTAGTCACACAGTATGTAAATTAATGTTGAACTGAGTGATTTTTGTTATAAAAGTGGTGAATATTTTTAATATTATTGTCATTATTAATAATCCAAATAAATATGACAGGTATATATGCCTATAAAAGGAGGTTATGTGATTGGTAAAAAGGATAGGTGGACTTTTCTATTCTTGTAAAGATTCAGTTTATTAGACAAGTTATACAAGCTGTCTTCGATTTGTAGGACAGTTGTTTTTAGTTCCTCCAAGAACTGGGTTCCAACCTGAATGATACAAAGTTTGCTGATCCACCCATCTGACTACATTATCTTCAATTTGTTTCTTTATATCATGAAAAAGATCTTTAACTGAGATAGAAATCTGAAGATTCCTTTGTTCTAGGTTTAGAACTGTTTTTCTTTGGAATGTTCTTCCTTCCCTCTGGGTGTTTAGTTTCATTTTAGCTAAGGGAGAAAAGCCAAAAACAAACAAAAACCCTATCGGGCTTTATTCAATGTTATTCACTTTCCAATTTGGCCAACTTCTGACCACAGCATTACTTTAAAAAAAAAAAAAAAACTTTTCAAATATCTTGTCAAATTTCAGCCAGCACCAAAGGTAAATATTCTTGGCAGTAGTAACTCCAAAAGATACCTTCCCGAGATCCAGAGCCACTGGGGCTAGGTCTCCAGCTTGCCGACTTACCCTGCAGACCTCAGGATTGCCAGCCCCCACAATACTGTGAGCCATATCTTACAGTGAATCTCTTTGATTAGTTCTGTTTCTCTGGAGAACCCGAGTAATATAGCAGTGAAAGAAAATTGTGGAGCAATTCTCTGTATGAACAAAAATGCAAAAAACATAAATTAATAGAAAACCAGTAACATGGGTGTATATATGTTTATTTCTACACACATACAACCCATGATCAAGTGAGATTATTCTTGGGAACATAGAAAACACCTTTTTTTTTTTTTATGAATTTTGGCAAATAATTACAGGAAAAAGAAAATCATGATTTTAGCTGTAGCTAGAAGCAAAAAAGATAAATTTTAAAAGATAAAATTTAAAGTGCATTTATCACAAATACTTTACTAAAACAGAATTATAAGAAAAAAATTTAACTTAATAAAAACTACCTATCAAAAATCTTCAGCAATACCGATGTAATTAAAAAATTGTAAACATATTATCTTGAAAAAAAGCAAAACAAAATTACCCACTATCATGGATTGTATGCAATAGGATATTTACAAGAGGTCCCATCCAGGTCCACAAAAGTAAAAAAAAAAAAAAAAAAAAAAAAAAGAGAGAGAGAGAAAGAGAGAGAGAGACATACAGGAATTAAAAAGAGATAAAAGTGATGTGGTTTTAATTTTCGTTATGTTGTCTTTAAAATGTTATAATCTTCTGCAATGATTTTCCACGTTGAAAACTCAATAGAATCCACAGACAAAATAATAAAATGAGTAAGCAAAGTTAAAATATATAAAATCAATGTAAAAATCAATAGTTTTTATGCTTTGGAAATTTTTAAGTGAAATTTTTCAAAACTTAATTCACAGAAACAGGAACCCATATGGTATAAAAGAACAAATCTAACTAAAATATTCAAAATCTTTACAAATAAAATTATTTTTAGGAAATAAAAAAGACCTCAGTAAATAGACTAATAAACTATACTGATTACCAGAAAAAGACAGCATCACAAAGATAATAATATATCCCAAAATGAATCTAACTTCTGTTACTGCTCTTACTTTTGTATAATTTGAATTTTGATTCTAAAATTATTGGGGGGAAAGGGAATTAGAATTCTTTAGAAATATGTCAGATGATTTGTTTCCAGAAAGGTCATTCATGCCAACTTCATTTTTGAAGTTGCACCCTTTATTTCTGTAATTCTCTAGTATCCTTCTAATACATTGCTTATTTGTGTTTAAGGTGATCTGAATTATTATCACTGCTGTAACTCAGTTTTAATTAATACATTTGTTTGAGTTGAAACTATTCATTTAAGTGTCTATGACTCAATTTCCTCATTTAGAAATTTTACTGACTAGTTACCAAGTTTCCCTCAGGCACTCAGAATATTTGTTTCCTTTGAAAGGATGCAGGTCTGAACCAAACGGACTCCATGACAGGCTTCAAGTTTCTCCTCTGACCTTGGAGGCCTAAGTGTCAGTTTCTCAGAATCATTAGACAATAAAAGGGCACAGATTGATCAACCAGGGACCACCCTAGTAACACCCAATCAGAAGCAGCCAACTAAAATGCTTAACATTCCTAAGGGCAGGCCTAGAGATAAAAGCTATAGATAATCACTTATTGCTTAAGGCTAGTTACACAATACATGAGGGTCCTGGGTCCACTCTGTAATTGGTTAATACTCTAAATGTTGTGATTGGTCCCGCCAAAAGTAAGGAACACTCTGGACAAAATGTATGGTTAAAGTTGCTGCCAATGATGTTATGTGATAATGATTGGATTACTGTACCTATGTCTCAATTTCCTGTAACTCCCCCTCCCAAACCCCATAAAAACCCTGCTCAGCCCTTGTTCGGGGCTCTCATCACGGATCCACTGCGCTGGTGAAATCTGTGAGCCCCAGCCTGAGCCCGTAATAGTAATAAAGCCCTTTGCTTTTGCATGCCTGACTCGGTCTCCCCAGCGGCCTCTGGTTTTGGGGGACAATTTGGAAATCTGGGCATAACACCTTCTGTGTCATATATATGCAAAGAGCAATATATCTCTTAAATATAAAATCATCTGTCTTAGGAGAATTAAAAGAATTAAAACTATTTGCCAAGCACATTCCATTAGCCTAGATGTATTAGTCAGTCTGGACCCAAGGTATTTGCTTTTCACACAGGAGTGATGTGTATGGTTAGGGTTTTTCTAAGACTGTGTAACAAAACACTTGCTGAAGAATCCAACAGTACTTACACTGGTTGTAAAATCACCATGGCAACAGAGCACTGATCTGGCCCTGAAGGCTCCTTCAAAGTATGCATTGTTCCCAACATCAGTAGCCAAAACAACCCATTTTTATCTGGAGAAGAATTCTAGGAGAAGAAAAAAGCAATTAAATAGATTTTGCAATGTTTTGTTGAAAAAAAATTGACAACACTAATGTCATGCAGTGGAAAAGTAAATCAAAATTTTAGTTGGACTTCAAAAGGAACATTTGTTTTCTTCCTTGAAAACAAGTATTTATGTATTTACAAACCAAATTTTCCTTTAGTATGAAAATAACTCATGAAAAGTGTAAGATTTAATGGATGGAGGCAGAGATGGGAGGAAAGGGACTACGTTATGGAGCCAAGAAAGCCTTTATTGGGATCTGCAATTACCAGGCGAGGTCCCATGGCCCAGGGTGGAGAGTTTGGGAAAGTCGCACCAGGTACAGGAGGGGCAAGGTATTTTATGGGTGAAAGACTTCCGGTCCGGTCCTGGGAGGGCAGACCACCAAATAAGGGCATTTTAGGGACGTGGCGGGATGGAATAGGTTGCCTCCTCTGTCAGGGTGGTGGGAAGCTGGGGCTCCATGATTGGCTGTTTTCAAGCTGGCACGGAACATTCCAGGTCTGCGGGTGAGGGTGGGGGTTGTCGGTGCATGGTGTTTTTCCAACCCACAGCAAAATGGCCGCTCGGTCGCCATGCCAAGGTGACTCCCAAGGTGACTCTTACAAAAAGTTTTAAAAGCACTAAAAGGAAACATAAATGACACACAGTCTTCCATGACTCAGATAATCATTACTTTAATTATTTTTTATTTTAAAGAAATGGCACAACCTTTGAAATGTCTAGGTTAAGATCTGTTGTGACAAGAATTCTTTATTTACATGTGGAGGATTCTATTATTCAAAAGTTTTAAAGGTATATCTAATAATTACTTAGTTCTATTTACATTAGTCTATGGCAAGGAATTCTTTATTCCAAAGCTAAATATTTACTCAGAAAAATGTAGTGGAGGCAGTAAAATGCAAGGCATTAATAAGCTGACATATTGTCAGTGATAAACAGTAACCAAACATATACTTTTAGCATAGAATAAACTCTTCATCATTCCTTTATTAGCCTATTCAATGTAAATTCTTTTTACTTTTAATGTAACTTATAAAGAAGTCTAGGCTGATTCCTAGGACTCTAAAATTTTATAGAATTTCTGCTTTAATGCCTTATGAAGTTATTTTGATATTTTAAGCTTCTACTTCTCTTCCTAAGAGCACCAATTAAGAAATGTGAATATAAATCATATTCTTTATTAGTATTCACATATAGATAGTACTTATTGAATGTGTTGCCTGGAAATTAATGTTTCAAAGGCCTTTCTTTGGTCAGCATCTGCACCACTGTGTATACACTTTAATTGAGCATATACCTAACAAGTATCATAAAAAGTGAAACATTGAATGATGCTCTGGTGTTATATTGTTTCCAAAAGATTAAAACACTACACACAAAGCATCGCATTGTGATTTAATGTATCTTTTCAAAAGAATAACTGCTCAAGGGCACCTGGGTGGCTCACTTGGTTAAGCAACCAACTCTTGATATCAGCTCAGGTCCTGATCAAGCCCTGGCTTGGGCTCTGTGCTGACAGTGGGGAGGCTGCATGGGATTCTCTCTCTTTCCTTCTCCCTCTGTCCCTACGCCACTCACACAGTATCTCTCCCTCAAAGATAAATTTTAAAAAATATTAAAAAAAAAAAGAATAACTGCTCAGTATTTCGAATCAATGTAAAGATTTTTAAGTCTTCTAGCTTATGGTAAGCAAGAAGGACCAAGAAGGATACAGCCCAATTATTGCTCTATCCTTGACACAGCATTCTGGATTATGAAGCATCTTGGAAATATACTACAAGTACACTGTGCTGTAATAATTCTCAACTTCATAAATAATACCCCCAAATTACAAATAACGTAATAAATGCCATAAAGACTTTAGAATCTGGTTTTCCTTACCTCAAGCAAATGCTATTTCCAAGATGTTTTTGAATTATCTTTTTATTACTTGATAATAAATTATTTTTAATTAAGCAAAATGTAAAACTGGGAAATAGAATCATTGTTAATTCACTTGAAAATTCTAGGTATTCCTTTCTTCTCAGTGAATTTTGACACTGTTATATGACCCTAAATTTTATCTAAGTGTTCCACTTTTTTTGTGAACATATAGTTTCCTATTTTAACTTTGAGACAAATCCTTAAAGTTCTATCACAAATAGTGATTTCTGTTTAAGGAGCATGTATTTGAAATGGAAGTTAGATGACAGGAGGAAACCATTTAACTATTTATCTATTCATTCAAAAATATTAATAGAATTCCTCTATGTGCTAACTCTGATAGGCACATGGGTTCCATAGAGAGATGAAAAAAGAGAAAGAGGGATTTCTCCCTCGAAGTAGATATTGAATATATATAAATCAGTTATTCAGTATCATTCACGCAGAACTGCCACCATTAAAAAGCAACATCTGAAAGTTTTGAGTAATACAGATTTTTACTATGGTTTTCATTGAAAGACAGAGTAGAGTTTACAGGGCTCATTAAATATCAAATGTTCTTAAAAATCTTTTTTTTAATCTTCCTATTTCCACTATTTCTAACTTATAGCAACTACTAAAGTTGCTATTTCTCTCTTATACCAGTACAGTTCATTAATTGCCACACTGCTACAGATCAAAGCCCTCCTTCCTCTTCTTTCTTGGTATATATATCCAAAATCTGACAAATGCTACCTGCCACGTTCAGCTCTCTGGGAAATATGCATTTCCTTCCACTCTACTGACTTTCTTGTGAGAATAAGACACCTCTACCATCATAATATCCTCATTACTCCCAAGGTCTGGGAAATACAATTTTCGATATAATAGAAATCTGGAGACATTTGATGAGGCAGTTGGCTTACTGAATGCTGACATGCTCTATACAGCAAGCACATGCTCCTGTGGCTTCCTATGTATATTGCCGGCCTCTGTTCCATTGGCATTAATAAAAAGCCAACTCTACAATTCTATGTGCTCCTGTGTACAGATGTACTGTACCTACTCTGGCTTCCATACCCCATCAGCAAGAGGAAGGTCAGACTGTCTGGATTCCATTTACTTTGAGTAAGACTGCCATTGTTTGGCTCCATTTCTACAGCAACAAAAGTGAAAAGAAGCATAAAGAGGTCTTCTTTTACCTGGTGAACTCTCCCCTTTCCTCCCTCCCACCAACAACCACTATTACACCTCATATCCATCTCTCATTTTGGGCTCATGGGAACTTTTCTCTTTATGTCCATTTGTCTAGTCATTGGTCACAAAGGGATTATACAGACTCCCAAACTCACCTCCCCCAAAATTCTTACCCTGTCACTCTGCCTCCTGTAATTCAACAGTCCTTCATGACCAGAATCACTTCCATTCTCATCTGATATTACCTTCACGCTCTTCCTATTTTGAAGCAAGAACTGGCTCTATCTTATGAACTCCAGGGACTCTCTCAAGATAAATTATCTTTAAAGAATGGTCATCTTTGTACATCATTACTGTATCCAAATCATTCTTCCTCCCTCCTCCCCAAAATTCCAGTTTCGAATTACACATCAAACTGCTGACCTCAGTCATAATAATATTGTGATACCAAATATCTAATTGGTGACCACCTCATACTCTTGCACACTTCAGAAAACATTTAACACTAATAAAACCCTACGAGGTAAAACCCTGAAAGTGAAACTTTCTGAAAGCACTATTTATTTCGAGTTTCCAATTATTCTCCCTCACTTCTCTATTAAATCAATTCCAAAACTGATTTCCCTTTTCTCCACAACACAATGTTGACAAATATTCATCTCTAACTAGACCGTTCACTCTTGGGTTTAATGAATATGCACAACTGATTATTTAGCACCCTTATGGACATCTCAAATTCACCAGAGCTAAAATTCTTAACCAACCTGCATTCACATGATTGTCACATCTCAATAAATGGCAAGTTTATACTTTCAGTTGCTCAGGGCAAAAATCCAGAAGTGATTTCTCCTTTTTAAAAAATTTTAATGATTATTTATTCTTGCAAGAGAGAGACAGAGCATGAGCAGGGGATGGACAGAGAGAGAGAAGCAGGCTCCAGACTCTGACCTCTCAGCACAGAGCCTGACACAAGGCTCAAATTTACAAACCATGACCTGAGCTGAAGTCAGATGCTTAACTGACTGAGCCACCCAGGCATCCCCAGAAATAATTTCTGATCCTTTTCTTTCTTTCACAGCTTTTACCCAAGCCATTAGCCTACCCTTTCAGTATCATCTTCCAAATATATACAGATCATGACCAGTTCTTATCACCTTCCAAACTATCACACTAGTCTATATAAGGTCACTATAAAGTTATTCTCACAACTGGTACACTTTCATAAATGAGAAACTGAGAATAATCCACCAGAAAAACAGGAATAAACTTGGGCTTTTCTACCAATGAAAGTCTCTGTGGCCAAAGGCTGTCATCCTAAGCCAGAGCCACCATCAAATTCTAGCCTCTGTAGTTGCAGTAGCCTCCTAAATTATATCTCTGCTATCTCTAAATTTATTGTTTTTTATGTTTATTTATTTTTGATGGGGGGGGTGGGAAAGCAGGGGAGGGGCAGAGAGAGAAGGAGACAGAATCTGTAGCAGACTCCAGGCTCTGAGCTGTCAGCATAGAGCCTGATGCAGGGCTCAAACTCACAAACCAAGAGATCATGACCTGAACAGAAGTTGAATGTTTAACTTACTGAGCCACCCCAGGTGTCCCATTCCCTCTACATTTAATTAGCACCCAGCACTTAAAATGTAAACCATTCCCACCTCTCCTCTCCTCAATACCTTTTAAGGGTTTCACATCGCCATTAGACTTAAATCCAAAATTCAGCAATTGCCTAAAGGCTCAGATGATGTAGCCATTGCCACCCTTCAAATTTCTCTGTTAAAGAGGTCTTTTCTTTTTCTTTCTTTCTTTCTTTCTTTCTTTCTTTCTTTCTTTTTTTTTTTTTTTTTTTTTTTTGCTTATTTTATACTGTTGTAGCCATACTTTCACCTAACTAATGATAGAAAATTCCAGGTCATTGCACTTACTGCTTTCTCTGCTTGAAATGCTTTCTACAGATATTCCCTTGCTTTCTCCGTCACTTTCACACATTCTCTGCACAAACATTATCTGCCAGAATCCAGCTCCAGCCGGTCCAGGGCTCCCTGAAGGATGGACAGTGTCAGCGAAAGAGTGAGAGATCCTCGGCTTTCTTTCTGATCACCAGGCAGGCATCTCTACCCTTCTGGCAGGCATCTCTTTATTTATAGATAAAGTGTTAACATGACATCAAAAAGGTGGAATTTTTACTACAAATAATTCTCAGTGATAAGATGTTTTAAAAAGTGTATAGAAACATTTTTGCAGAATTACTCTAATATCAGTGAGGTAGTTAACTTTTTCAAATAGGACAACAAGATAGTTTCAGTGAAAAGCAGATAACATACACATTTGTTTAAACTGGTAGTAAATCTTACGATGAAGATAGCAGGATAGCAAACACATTTGTTTATATCTATAACACTAAGATTCAGGTGTAGACTAGGCTAGGAGTCCTTCTGTCTGGCTCACAAAAGGAAGAATGTATTTGCGCTGGTTAGTAAGCTGCTTGTGTCAACCTTGTTATTTGATGTTGAAGGTGTAAGCACCATAGAGGCCCTAGGTGTACTGGCCTTTGTGTATGAGTTTAGGTTTTAACTATTTTTACCCATCCTCATAATGGATATCAGTGTAAGGGAAGGTATTTTGTGGCACCAGTTAGCAAAGGTATGTGCAGTAACTTATGCCTGGCTCTTGTTTGTTTCTTATCTCTAAGTTAGGCTCTTTTTCTCTGGGCCAAAGTTAATAGTAACTTTTGTGTTTTTTAAACCCCCTTTATTATCTATATCTTGGGTTTATAAGGCTTATTAGAAGAGCCTGTCAACAAACATCTGCAGTGCTTTGTCTAAGTTCTTCTTCGTAGAGGTGGGCATGTGCTCCTGCCCATGAGGCCTCTGTGTGGGAAACATCAGTCTGATGGAACATTGTGAGGCCTAATCAATAAGAGCAGTCCCATTCCCAGTATGAGCCAATAGTAGAAGGAGATGCCAGTTTCGTTTCATGGCAGCAGCTGTGCAAACGTCTGCCATTTCCTTGCCATGACTGTGTCATCCAGCAAGGCCGACGCGGTTCCCAGAAATTATTTCAACACAAATTGTTTTAAATAGCATCCCCAAAGTCCCTATCTCTGTTTCTGATTTATGTTTTCCATAACACTAAAATCCATCTGATATATTATTAATATATATTTAATTATTTTTGTCAGTACCCCCTCCACTATTACGTAAATTCTATGAGAATGAGAATTGCCATCTTTTTTAAAAATAATTTATTTCCAATACTCAGAAGAGATTCTGGTTAATATTAGGGATGTGATAAATATTTGTTAAATAATGTAATGGATAAAGGAGATTCAGTAGAAATTTGATCCAAGAAAAAAGGAAAAGATTTCTACAAATATTTCCATATTCAGTGTGTTTGGTATTCATTAAGTCAGATGTATCTCTTATAAATGCTTAAAGTCTAGTATCTAAATTCTTCTTAAGAAAGCACATAACCAATAAAAATCAAAGTTGATATTTCTGCTTTCACATAGAAAAGGCTAACTCATTTTGATAGTTTAGAGAAATCACTTCCCAAAAGGATTACAAATTATTTTTTAAGTTTTTTCATGTTTATTTATTTTTCAAAGAGAGATAGACACATAGATAGAGTGCAAGCAGGGGAGGGGCAGAGAAAGAACACACAGAATCTGAAGCAGGCTCTAGGCTCTGAGTTGTCAGCACAGAGCCTGACAGAGGGCTCCAACTCACTAACTGTGAGATCACAACCTAAGTCAAAGTCCAACACTTAATCACCTGAGCCACCCAGAATTACATGTTATTTATGGAAATACTCTGCTTTCAAGGAGGGAGAGCATAACTCTATATTCCTTATGTAGGCTGTTCCTAGTAACTTCTTCCAAAGAGTACAGTATGGGAACGGAGAAAAAGTATAATTTTACAGGGGAGAAACTTGACACATACCACCAGAGTCAAGTGATAAAGGTTAATATCAACAATATTAGACAATTTAATAGAATTTACCCTTAATATGATAGGATGAATATGTTATTTTATGATGTGTCTTCCTTTGAAAAACCCATAGTTCTAGTCTAATCATAAGAAAAACCTCAGACAAATGCCAGTCGAGAGACATTTCACAAAATACCTGACGAGTACACCTCAAAATAGTCAGGGTCATCAAAAACAGGAAAGTTTGAGAAACTGTTATAGTCATATGGAATAATAGGGTCCATTAGAACTAAATGTAATGTAGGATCCTGGATGGGATCCTGGAACAGAAAAAGAACATTAGGTAAAACTAAGGAAATATGAGAAAAGGATTAACTTTGATCCATTCTTAAATATTATTAAGTAACAAGGTATATACACTAGTTCATCAATTGTGATAAATATACCTAACTAATGCAAGATGTTAAGAACAAAGGAAATTAAGTGTGAGGTATATGGGAGCTCTCTATACTATCTTTGTAACTTTTCTGTAAATATAAACTATTCTGAAATAATATTCTGAAATATTAAAAAGTATAATACATTATAATTGTTATGTATTAATATTGTCATTCTTTTTAAAAGTTATCTACTCCAAACTTGATACTTATCCAAAGTTCACACAATGATTTAGAGCAGTGGCTTTCCAACAGAACTTTCAGAGATGATGGAAATGTCCTAGCACTATCCAATATGGTACCCAATAGCCAGAGATGACTGTTAAGCTTTTGAAAGATGCCTAATATGACTGAGAAATTTAATTTTTAATTGAGTTTAATTTGTATGCATATAAAAGTAAATTATCCCAAATATGTAGCCAATCCACTTTAAATGGTCCCGATAAAATGAATTACATATCAGTTACAGAGGTTTTGAAGTATGATTTATTAGTCCTAGAGTGACTTTGTTGTTGTTTTGATTGCTCTACTTTACAGTAATAAGGGCTTATTTTCCATAACATACATAAGCAAATCACAGATGCACATCTGCCTTAAATCGTTAGCTCTTATACAAAAATAGCCTAACTTCAAGTAATATCACTTACTTCTGAACTGGTGTAAAAGTGATGATTAAAACTGTGAAAATGAGTCTATGTTCTACAGTGTTCCATATCTGATTGATAGAAAGTTGACAAGAGAAAAGAAAAATAAATAAATATAACACCCGGCTCTCAGTTATAAAAAGGAAAAATCAAGGATCGAACTTACTAATATATGTATAGAAGTCATTTAATATCTCCTGCTCTCAGTAGGTGCATGTCACAGTTCAAAAAGATTAGGGATAAATAAATTGATTGCTTGCTGAAAGCAGTTTCAAATTATAAAAAAGACATACCTGAAGTTTTAGAGACCATATATTTATTAGGGGGCAGAGAGAGGCAGAAATGCAAAGACGAAACTCTTCTAAAATATATAAACCTGCAAGATATTCTAAAGTAAATATATACTACAAATGAAATGCCCGGAGTACACAATAAAATTACTTCATAACAGAAACACAGGCAATGTGTCCAATAACTATAATTTTTATTGTATTTTTAAGTTAGGGAGATTTATTTAAAAAGTTAGCAGCAATTCCAAGATATAACAAATTTTAGAAGAGTGATTATTCTTTTTATCTCCTTTCCAGTGCATACTTAAAATTTTAGTAGCCCATACTGGAAAATAGATAAAATCCAATGGTGCATTCTATGGTTGTATCTACATTGAGCAAAGGTTACTTATAGTCAAACAAAAGTCATGTCATCACTTCTTTCTCTATGGAATTTGAATAAACGAGCCCTGAAGAATAGTTCTTGAGTGAATGTTATTAAAGATTAGTTTTCCAGGGATTTTTTTTATTACAAGATCTCTCTAGTGTTTGCTCTTCTGACATCTTTCCCTGTCTGAAATTTTCTAGAAAAACTAATATATTCTCAGTTCAGAATATCATAACTTTCTAACCCTCTCTTGTGGTTAAAACATATTATTCACTTAAGGTCAGCATTATGAACATAATTGAAAATATGAGAACAGTGAACAATGATGTGAGCCAACTATAAAAATATATCAAAAGCAAGAATAGGCATATTTATCTCCTAGGAAAGTCCATTTTTATTACAGATTGTCTGCAGAGATACTAGTATATATTTCTTCCACTAAGAAATCAGTAATTTTTCACTATTATCTTTTATTATTAATTTTGTTCATTGTTTGTGCATGTCCTACCATTTAGAACAAGCAACTGTTGGGTATTTTTGTCTTGGAATATGAAATACCTAATTTCAATAAATTAATGTTTTATCATTAGTTTCAATTAAATGGATATTTATGTTTAAATAAGAATCATTCTTAATATAGTTATAATGATTCTTTCAACTTATCAGTTATTTTGTAATAAGTAAAATGCAAGCATAATTTTAGCACACATTTTGCTTATTATTATTGATAACTTTTCAATCAGAATCCAGCACAAATCGATCTCACTGTGCAACTATTAATCCAATAAAGGTTAAACATTATGTATTCAATTCATTTTGCTCTAAATCAAATTAAAGCATTCCAGGATGACAGAGTAAAAATGAAGCTAAATACAGTAATTATGTTTTCTTTTCCACTAATTTAAATTGACATTTAATGTGACTAATCATAAAAGTAAAATGTCAATAATAGCAACATTAAAATTAAAAGAAATAAGCAACAAGCAATATATTTCATTCAAAGATAAAAACTAAATTTATTACACCACTTTGCCATCACTTATAAACTCAAAATAATGCTATTCTGTGGCAAAGGAATTAACTCAAAATTGAACAAATTACATGTACTCCATAGTTTATACACTACAACTTTCATCCCTCTAAATTAGAACAGCTTAAAAAAGTTTCCTAGAATTAACGCCACAAATTTCCAGGGAAATATAATCCAGGGGATAATAAAAATATTTTAAAACCAGCAGAGATATTGACCAGACTAAAGAGAGACAATTCATAGATATAGAATAGAGGTGCCTGCCATTAAACCTTTTATTGCTGGATAAAAGGGCAGTTCTACAATAGGGGCAAAGTGGCTTGGAGTTAATACTAAAATGGTTCAATATTTGAACAATAATTTGGCTATACAAGCGTAAATCATCCAAATGTAAGTTCTGTCTCTAAAATAACCCTGCTTTGGGGATGTGCCTACTCCAAAACCCAAGTCTATTAAATGGTTCTATCACAGAGGTTGGCTACAGATGTAAAAGAACCTGAGCACTGACAGCAGAAACACTCAAAATTGTATATCTCTTAGGCTCATGGGTTCCATGGGCAAGGTACATTTGTTTGTTTGTTGTTTAATTGTCCTTTCTCAATTTCCTTTAGGACAGTGACTTTTTTTAAAGTGGCTATAATTTCTATATAACTATTTATATGAATGCTCCAAAGTTCAAAAACTTCAATTAAGTACTGAGCTGGTTTTATCTATTATAGCAATTCAACTGCCCAAGTGTTTTGAGTCCATCAATACCACTGTTCTCTGGTATTTTGATGTCTTACCTGGACTTTGTATACTTTATGACTGCTTTTCCACTTCTATTCCCTTCTGAGAGTTTAGGGATATACAGTATTTTATGAAGTGTGATCATATTCTATATCAACAGCATTTTGCTAAGGAACAATACTTTATATATTTTTGTTATACCTGCTTATCATTTGCCTTTCCATGTAGAATGTAAGCTCATTGAGCCACACACTTCTCTTTGATCTCCAATCACTTAGAACAATATTTAACAAATAGGCATCTAATTTATATTCATAATAAATGAATAAAAAGACCTCCAAAAGAATCAATATACAAAATGGCTTCCATGACAGTGATTTACTCAAACTGTATTCCTTTTTTTTAAAATTTTTTTAATGTTTTATTTATTTTTGATACAGAGAGAGAGCATGAGGGGCGGAGGGTCAGAGACAGAAGGAGACACAGAACCGGAAGCAGGCTCCAGGCTCTGAGCTAGCTGTCAGCACAGAGCCTGACGCAGGGCTGGAACCCACAAAAGTGAGATCTGACCTGAGCTGAAGTCAGAGGCTTAGCCGACAGAGCCACCCAGGCACCCCTCAAACTGTATTCTTAAAGATAAATAATAATCTACATATGTATATATATGTATGTATAGTCTATGTGTGTGTGTGTTTATATAAAGCAGATAACCATCAAACAACAAGAAAAACTTCACTTGGTCCTCAGCACACTTCATGTCTCCAACCACATCTTCATCTTCTTCCCTTATTATCCCTTATTCCTATTAATATCCTTTTGCTTCTGTAACACAAATTCACTCTCTCTCTTCCTCTGCCTCTCTCCTCTCCTTCTTTCCTCTTTTTCATCCACTCTTAACTTTTTGACTCTGGGAAATTTGTAATAGTTTCTTTTCCTTTGTTGACATTAAGTTGCAAATGTTCTGCTAAACTCTGTCTTTCATTGGGCTTCATTTACTTGCCTTGATGATTATGGTCATTACTCTGGGCCCAAATTGAACTGTGTCTCATGAACTGATTGATAATAATTTCAATGACTTAGTAGACTTATCAATCTAAACACATTGCATTTAATTTACTGTTATTGAGAAATACAAGGCAAAATGCAAATTCAGAAATCTGAACCAATCCAAATTTCAAAAAGATTAAAAAAATAGTAAAATACATAATATAAAAAGAGAATATTATAGAAAACAAAATATATAAAATAAAATTTATAGAATACACTCTAAAAATACATGGTTAAAAGAGAATTATAACTTAGAAACTAACTGCAAATTAAGAAATACAGAGATATGAAAATGATGAAAAATAGATGAGAAGAAACTGTAGAAAATAGGCATATGACTAACTAATAGAATTATCAGAAGGAAAAAAAATAAAATAAAGTAAAGTAAATGTTGAAAAAATAACAGAATTTTCAACTCTGGATTTAAATTGATTTATATGATCAAGTTGATGTATATTATTCCCAGATTTAAAAAAAAAAAGCACTGATGATCAAAATAGGATTTTAAAAATCCACTTTAGTCTAAAAGTTGGATTTATTTTTAACAATAGATTTTCTCTTTATAAGAAAAAGAAAACGTTTTCAAATTCAATGCCAACAATGGCCAAATACTTTGTCTTCGTACTTAATAAGTACTCGATAGTACTTTATACTTAGTATTATGAAGTATTATGTATCTAATTAACAATTAGATTCAGTTAGTGTCTCAGAGAAGCCACTATATACATTGTTAAGCAGTCTACGTCTAGTGCCAACAGAATAGATTCACATCCTGCTTCACCATTTGCCAACTGGGAAAGGATGATAATATAATTTAAACTCTCACAGCTTCAGCTATATCAATTATAAAACGGGGTTATTCATAATATCTGCATTAACAGAGTTACTAGGCAGATAAAATTATACAATATATATGGCACAATATTATGAGAAAAAAGATCCATATGAAGTATTAACCTTATTTTAAAATTATTTTCAATTTTATCTATAAAAATTAAGTACATCTTTCATTATCTTTTAGTAACTCATGAATCATGTGAAGTAGAATAATTATAACTTTAAAAACTATCATAGAATAACTATATGATGTGTTATCCAATAATAAGTATATAATTTATTCAAATCAGGACTTTCTGAGACTAAATGGGGAGGTTATTAATGATTATACCAGAACTACCATGGTATAATTCTACAGTTGCCAAAGAAAGGAACTTGTATGATCACTTTATCCACAATAAAATTGGTTTTAAGTCATGAATTTTGCATAGCTAAACTGAATCTTATAATCACATAGAAACTGGTACCTCTTACAGATGAGCATACCTCATTGGTGCCATATCTAAATCTGCCACTAAATTCAATTCATTGATGAGATAACAATCTAAATTCTGTGCCTATTCTAAAAATATAATGCTATGTCTGCCTAATTCCAGTCCTGCTGAAATGATAGGATCCTTTAACTCAATAAGAACACTTTTCACAAATTCACATTGTATTCTTAATATTTTAAGATCCATTCTATTATCTTAGACTCATTCCTTGTTCAGTGCTAATCTAGAAGAAATATCAGATGCAACAAAGAGTAAGTTGAAAATTTCTTGAAAAAAAAAGCTACCATACAATTGAAGTGAAACCACACAAAATTTTTTTCACTAATCATTGAGAATATGCTTTTTTTATTCTAAATCTTCAAATTTGATATGCTAAATAAAACTGGTATTTCAAGCTGATATATTTTTTAAGTAATTTTGGACAGTAAATTAACTTTTGTATGAATTTTACTTCCCCAGAATAGAGATACATCATTTATTAAAAAAAAAAACTAAATGAAATAAAATCAAACAACATATTTCATTCATTAAACAATGTAAATAAGGATTTGTAAATTTTGGCCAGAATAAATCAATGAAGACACTTTAATTTAATTAACTATGCACAAATATAACTTTGGTCCGAGGTAATGTTGACTTTTACAATGATCAATTTAATTAGATTAACATGTTGTTTCTTCTTGTTTTTCCTTATAATTAGCAAAGAACAGTCATCATAACTGCATTTTATAAAAATTATGCTTAAATAATCCATGAGTGTTTAAATTAAAAAAAAAAGTAGAAGGCCCTGGACCTTCTGGAGCTGGACTCTGGCATACTGGAAAATAGTAACACTAAAATAGAGTAAATGGATATTAACCTCTAAACATGTCAACCATAAAAATTTTTATATGTGAACTGAGAATAAGACGTGTGAAAGAAGAGGAGTGTGCAAAATGGGTCTCGTTAGAAGAAAGGCTATCATTCTGAAAGTACCTGTTTTGAGAATAATGTCTCTTTATGCCCCATTAGTGATTAAGGAGTAGAACTTAAAAGGAGCCCCCAGTAGACTCCTCAGACAATGTTGGACTGTATATAACTTGAAATGAAAATTAACCTCTGTTTTGCAAAACTTATATTATGCTCTTTGTGATGGTCAGCAAAAGTTAATAATTTGGGTTGTACTTTGTAATAGATAGCTCTTTCTTGCCATCAGTATTAGAATAATCAGAGTTAGATATTGATGGGTCAACCATAGGTAGGGTTCCATTTGAAATGGAGAGAATTTTAAAACCAAGGAGGTGGGTGGAAGAAACAAAAATCTCTGAAGGGAAATCTTGATATGATAGGGCAGAGACTGAGCATATGCTCATAAAATTCATTTTGTTCATTTTGGATACAGGTAGATTTATATTTCTTACCTTATTTTGCAACTAAATGTGTCCAAAGCTAAGTTCTCGTCAATAGAGTATGAGAGGAAGAGAGAAAATCACTTTGGGGTCAAACCATAAAAAACTTAGGTATACAGTATCACATCCTCTACATTTCCAACAGCTTTACACAGATGAACAGAGTGACATTGGATCCATATGCTAAAAATGGTAGAACTGTAAAATGGAAATGACTTGAGTCCCTGTCTCATCACTTGGAAGAGGAAAGCCACATGTCAAAAAAGAACTCTCATTAGGGGTTTTATAAGAATGCAAATTAATTTTTATGATGTTGAAGCCATTATTTATGTTCAGGTTTATTTACTACTACAACAATGACCACCTGCCTAATACAAAACTTGTGAAAGTGGAGTGCTTCAATTGATTTTACTTACTTCTCTTCATCTCTGAAAATAGGTTATTGGGTTTGACCATTACAGAGTCATCAAAAAGAGTTTGGGAAATGAGTATTGGTATCAGGTACAGGGAGGATTTTTTTCCCATAAAGTTCTATAGTCTGGAAATAGAACTAAAAATTTAAAAACACAGGAAAGCAGAAATAATGGAAAACCTTGATTTGTCTTTATTTTTAGAATAAGGATGGCTGAAAACATTTATAAGCCATGGGGAAAAAAGCACAGAAGAAAAAGTTATGCTATATGAGAAAGAAGGATAGAATTAATGAAACAATTAGTATAATGCAAAACTGGTAGATTTGACATGATGGGAGAAATGTTAGATGTGTAAAAGATGAAAAAATAAAAAGGAGCAGAAACATACACACATACAGGCATACAAATATATATGCATATATATATATACATATACATACACACACAATGTAGGATGAAGGCTACAATGAAGGATGAATGTTAGATTCAAGGAGATATATGAAGCTTGAGGAAAACACAATATTAAGAGCATAAAAAGAGCAGAATAGGAAAATCCCAGCATATAAAATGGGCTACCCAAAACTCCAAAACAACTTTGCAATGGACATTTTTGAGTAAAATAATGTATCTAACAAGCTATCATGGTTTTGTTTTTAAAATAAATTTATACACTAGTGTATATTATTAGTCTTCTGCCAAATACAACGTTACTGTATAATCAGACAAGCAAAATAGCAGTCAAAAAGGGCAGATTATATTAGTCTAGATTTTATGTCATATATATTTAACTGTATTCTAATTCTTGTGAAATTCGTAATGTATATATGGATTACACTCTAGTTCTCAGTTAACCAAACTAATCCCAATTTACTATTCAGTGTGTACAGGAGTTTACTGTACATTAAAACATAACTAATATAATTCAATGGCCTATGAAAATGTCTATTATTTTCAGAACAAGCTTGAGGAATGTAGAATTGCCTCTAGGACTGCCAGAGTCCAGCTCCAGCAGGTCCAGGGCTCCCTGAAGGATGGACGGTGTCAGCGAGAGAGAGTGAGAGAGCCTCAAGTTTCTTTCTGATCACAAGGAAGGCATCTCTGCTCTGTCTGTTTTTGGTGTCTTTATTTATAGGTCAAGTGATAAAATAAAATCAGAAAATAGAATTTTTTACAGTGGCTAATTTTTTGTGGTAAGATGCTTTTTTTAGTGAAAGTGTACATAAACAGATTTTACAGAAGTATTCTTGTAGAACCATCCATTCATTCTTGGTGTCAGTCCCCTGGATTAAGAAAGTAACAAACTTACCTTACTTTGCACGGGTTGGTTTTTTGACAATATTTATGACTTTGTCTTTAATTAATAAGTTAAAACCGAGTCATGTAACGCGCTTACAGTGAGGTTGAATAAATCTTATAACCAAGAGAATAACAGGATGTTTTTAGTAAAACACAGGATAACATACACATTAAGTAAGTAACGCTAAAGTTAAAACATAGGTTAAATTGTATATAGATAGGCTAGGAGTTATTTTATCTAGCTCATTAACCACAAGAGAAAGAATGCCTATTAACAAGTTGCTTGAACAAGCCCTTTCTTTGTTGTAAGCACAATGGGGACCTATGTGTGTTAGCCTTGTATCTGGGTTTCTATTTTCTTATCCATCCTCATAACTGAAGTCAGTACAAGGGAGGGTATTTGTAGAATGTGGACCTTGGGAAGGGATTACATTCTGTCCTTGTTTTCTATTTCTTATCTCCAAATTAGGCTCCTTTCTCCAGGCCAGACTTAAATTCAACTCTTGTGTTTTTAACCCCTTCATAATCTACGGGGGCCTACTGGAAGAGTCGTTTGATGAACATCTACAGTGTTTTGATCTAAAATCTCTGTATGAGTAGGAATATGCTTCTTCTCATGAGGTATCTATGTGGAGAATATCAGTCTGATTTGGAGTATTGTGAGGTCTAGTCAATAACAGCAGGCTCATTTTCAGCATGAGCCAGTAGTAGCAGAAGGAGACACCAGTTTCGCTTCTCATGGCGGGAGCTGTGCAAATATCTGCCATTTCCTTGCTGTGATTGTGTCATCCAGCGAGGCCAGTGTGGCTCTCAGCAAAGGACTCTATAATTGTAGACATATTCTGGGAAATGTACCCATAAATTCCTAGTTTAAAATTGCTCATGTTTTAAGACTCAGACTGATTCACCTAGAGAGTAAGAATGAGTAGATAGTTTTCAAGAATCAGATCAAATGCTTTAATACTTGTAATATACCCTAAAGGCAAATATTTTCATTATAATGCTCATAAACTCACAATATATTTTTTATTTCCTGCCTATCATTTCCTTTCCCATAGAATTCTTTTGGAAATAGAATTTTTCTTATACATAACCTTTGTAATCATGGCACTAGTCATTGTATATGTCCTTAGTAAAATATTTTAAAATTACCCAGCTTTTTCTGTGAGGTCGCCCTGATCTAGTCAGCCTCCGGCCCACAGTCTCCTTGAGGCCGAGCATCATGCCTTCAATTAAGTTGCAGAGTTCTGATGGAGAGATATTTGAAGTTGATGTTGAAATTGCCAAACAGTCTGTGACTCTCAAGACCACGTTGGAAGATTTGGGAACGGATGATGAAGGGGATGATGACCCAGTTCCTCTACCAAATGTTAACGCAGCAATATTAAAAAAGGTCATTCAGTGGTGCACCCACCACAAGGATGACCCCCCTCCTCCTGAGGATGATGAGAACAAAGAAAAGTGAACAGATGATATCCCTGTTTGGGACCAAGAATTCCTGAAAGTTGACCAAGGGACACTTTTTGAACTTATTCTGGCTGCAAACTACTTAGACATTAAAGGTTTGCTTGATGTTACATGCAAGACTGTTGCCAATATGATCAAGGGGAAAACTGAGGAGATTTGCAAGACCTTCAATATCAAAAATGACTTTACTGAAGAAGAGGAAGCCCAGGTACGCAAAGAGAACCAGTGGTGTGAAGAGAAGTGAAATGTTATGCCTGACCCTGTAACGCTGTAAGGATTGTTCCAAATACTAGTTGCACTGCTCTGTTTATAATTGTTAATATTAGACGAACCGTAGACAAATGCAGCAGCAAATCAGTTGTTTTAGCAGAATATTGTCCTCTTTGCATGTGTAATCTGAGTACAGATTCCAAACTAGATCACAAGTTTCTTTTTTCTTTACTCTGAATAAAACTCAACTGTGGGTTCTCAGAAGGTGACATTTTGGGATTTCCCTCTTTGTAAAACGATTTCTGCCTAGTTTATTGTGAGTTAACTTTAGTTTAATGACCTTTTAAAAGTTGGCATTGTAAATAAAACAAAGTTGCAAAAAGAAAAAAAATTATCCAATAAATATTTTCTCAAATGTGTTACTGACTTTCTAAGTCTCTCAAAATAATCTAGAAAATCAATTACTTCATAAGTTAAAATACATATATGGAACAGCATATAGAATTTGTCAAATAGATTGCTTTTATCATATATTCTTATTTTAGGACTATGAAATTGTGACTACTTTCCAGTTAGTTTAGTTTAACTTCCAGGAAAATTGCAAATTTCCCCTTGGTTATCTCTGAGGCATATGACCTATTACTCTAAAAATGAAGTTGTAAAGATATGGAATTAAAATGCCAATTCTTTAAATATGGGTAAGGTTTTGGAGGGTATTGGGATATTTCTCTGGCTATGACTACATATTGAAAAATGCTTTGAAAGGGAACATTTTAGCAACAGTATCTCAACAATGGAGTATGTTCCCCTAGAGAAATACGTCAGGAACTTGCTTCTTCCAAACTGTTCTCTTTGATTAAATGGAAAAGAGTTTTCCTCACAGAATATTGGCTTTCTCTAATCTAAACAATTAGAATGACCTGCCTTTTCCCTCAAATAAATAGTACAAATTCTTGAAAAGAACATGTGTGGGGGAACCTGGGTGGCTCAGTTGAAGCGTCCGACTCTTGATTTCAGCTCAGGTCATGATCTCATGGTTAATGAAATCGAGCTTTATGTCCAGCTCTGCACTGACAGCACGAAGCTTGCTTGGGATTCTCTCCCTCTCTCTCTCTGCCCCTCCCCTACTCGACCCCACTCTCAAAAATAATAAATAAACATTAAAAAAAATGTGTGAATGTGAATTAGGTGACTCAAGAAAATGCCTCAGCAGTTGTCCTAACCAAACTTCCCAAAGTCCCATACAACTCTATTAATTGCATAAAAATTGCATAAAAATTTATATTAAACAATGAAGAGACTACTAGGGTATAGCCTAAACATTTGAACAGAAACACCTTTTAATATGGCAGAGAAAAGGACACTGGGGATTTTTAATGATAAAACACAGAACTCTGATTCAATATGGTCACAACTTTGTCCTGTCTGGCATAGATAAGGCAAATGGAACATTTTCCTACAGAATCTTATATCACTGTATGCACATTTTGTATCCATTTAAAAGAACATATAAATCTAACCAGAAAAGCCGTACGTATTATCATAAAATACATAAAGTGTAATATTACTAACAGTTATTAGGTTCTAGAACCACCAGACATAAATCCTGTGTCATATTTTTGATAATTATGTAACTTATCTTTAGTTTCCTTACTAGTAAGTCACAATACTCATATAAAATAAGATATAAAATAATGTTTAACTTGATACAATATGTTAGCTACAGATATTGCAACAAGGTTGACATATTAGCCAGTTTATATTCTAATTTTTTCATTTCATAAAAATTAAATATGAAATATTTATAACAATATGCAAATGTCTTTATTGGATGACCTGACCTTTAAGAAGTTAAGGATTTCCTCCTATACTGTAACCTAATTTGCTCTAACTATAATTTGGTGTCTTACAGGAGCTAAGCAGATGGCTAGAAAATGTATGTGTCTGTGTATATTAAAACATCTTCCTTTTCAACAGTCTTGTACTTATTTTTACTTCATGGTTATCAGGCAAAATTTTTAAAATACATTATAAAACTTCTGACACATTTCATGCATTTTCTAAAACATGTTTTTTTTATTTGTTCAATTGAATATCTAGTATACTTAAATCAAGGTCTATTCCTAAAAGAGAATAGATAATTTAGACACAGAAAAAAATAGACTGCAATATTTGATAATGTAGCCTTTTTTCCAATGTCTTTGTCCTCCATCATCCTCTTAGCAATATCCACACGTAACACACCCTTGTGGATACACCAGTATCCAGTCTTAACACAATTCTGTTTAAGCAGAATGCAAAAAGAAGCCTCATACACACCAAGCTTGTGCTTTTTAATATCAGGACACTCCCTGAATCTGAAGACTAGTAAGTGAGCTTTGATGGCAGGCTTCTGAGCAGCTGTCCCTAACAACCTCCCGCTACCCTGTGGGAGTCTGACGCCAGCCATCCCCAACCTGCGCCTGGTCCAGTGAGCTCTAGGGCCTAGTGTAGCCCCCAGTTGCAGTACTCCATTCTCCCTGTATCACATCATTCATTCCTATAATCTTGTACTGCTTTCCCACCCTGTTGACAATCTGATATTTCTGCCCAGCAGATCAATCACTCTCCAGAGACAAGGCTAATGTACCTCAGTTACTTCCCACTAGGCTTTCTCCCTCAGTGCCTCAGTTTTGATATCCCCACTTCTGCCTCTGGATCTGTTTTTAACAAGTGGATCCATCAGAAATTACTTTCTCTCCACATTTCGTTCCCAGTGATGATAAACTAGCCTTGCCTCAGCTGTGCCTGGCCTTATTTCAGATTGCCCATCCCAACTCCAGGGATGGCTCTTTTTCCTCTGCTCCACCTCCTCTGGTCTGCCCGAATGCTGCTGGCTTTTCTCCTCTTCATTATCCAGTATTGCTGATAACCCATCATAGCCCTGCACCTTCTTTAGCTCTAGCTTTAAAACAAATTCTGATTTGCAATTTATATCTGCATTTAGTTTGATTTGTGCCAATATTGCAATTGAATCTTTCCTTAATAGTTTCTTTCCTGAAGAAAGTATATTTGCATAAAATACCTACTCTAAAAAATTATGTAATACAATCTCATACACTTATATAAAGGTAACACTGTCTTTAACATAACCAGATTAATGAGTATGCAACTGGGCAGTAGCACAGAGCCCCGTGATGAGAAGGTTCCATGCTTCGTTTAATGCTATGCTGTCACCAGTTTCAAACTCTTAATAATTTCATCTTTAAACTTGTGTTTTAAAGTGAATTCCAATAGACAAATAGGCAATTAACATCACTAGAGAAGTTACCTGCAATATGCATGTTTCCTGTTCTCTGTCACCCTATTTCCATATAATATTTGAGGTCCCCAGAGCATAGAATTCCACTGGAAACATGACACATGGGACTTCAGTGAGACTGAGTGACTAAAAGATATGCTTGTTTTGTCTATAACCCAGAGAGGCCACACTTTCCATCAGAACCAGAATTTGCTCCAAATACAGAAAAGCAATGGTATATTAATGATAAAAGAACCCTTTCTTACATTTGTTAATTATTTCTCTGTGTTAATCAGACACTTATGCTGACAATGATCACATGGTAATGAAGAGAAAGATAGGGTAACTTACAGTTCCTTTTATTTTCAGTCCTTCCTGACCTACCAATAAGCTGAAGGTAGAGATTTTAAGTAAAATATACATTTATCAGGAAGTGAAATGAAAACAGTAAGAAAACAGCATTCTCATTATTCTTGTAGAATGAAATACATAGGCATGTACAAGATATGTTATACAAATTGTGTAATTTCAGGAATTCTGCATGAGTTCAATGTTCTAATATTTGCATTTAAAATTAGATGTACATATGAGGGGTTCCTGGGCAGCTCAGTCAGTTAAGCATTTGACTTTAGCTCAGTTAATAATCTCACAGCTCATGAGTTTGAGACTTGGACCTCCCTATGTGCTGACAGCTCAGAGACTGGAACCTTGCTTCAGATTCTACGTGTCTCTGCCCCTCCCCTGCTCATGTGCTCCCTCTCTCTCTCTTTATGAAAAATAAATAAACATGAGAAAAATTAAAACTAGACTTGTACACTATAAAGATCAATGGTAAAATCCATGCTAATAATTTATACATAATGAAATATTACATATATATTATGTATGCATAATATATATGTATTATATTATAAATATACATGTCTTTTTTTACTTAGAAATTAAATAAAAGCACCAAGATAGGTTGAGAGAAGGACTATGGGAGAAATTATACAGTTTCAAATTGTACCTTTAAAGGAATTTTTTCCTTCTTTTTTTAACAAATGGCCCTGTGTTTTCATTTTGCACTGAATCTCTTGAATAATGTTATTAGTCCTGATCCTTAAAAATGTATTTGAATGTGCTACTCAGTCTGTTACTGATTAATCTTCTTGCATTTTTAGTGGTCATGATATATTGATTATAAGAGTAAGTTTGTTTTTTGTCTTCTCTGGGGATGTCCACAGTTGACAAAAATATACTTGTTGGCTTCTACCCTCTTTTTATTTTTGTCACCCTTCCCACTCCCCCAGTGGCGTACTGTGTAAAGCTTAGCGGTGTTTCTCCTTGATCAATGAGATGTCTCCCTTTGCCAACAACATTTTCTATTGCAGACTCTGTCCTCCTGGGACTTAAACACATTGATGCTTCCATTCTGCTATTTTTCTTCATTTAGTATCTCATCCTTAGAGAGCACAAGAAGATAAATAGATTGTTTATCCAGGTGTGGTATGACTTGTTACACATACAACACGCTGACTCTCTCTGTACCCTTCCTATAATCAGTGGGATCAAGTAAAAAATATCCTAATATATATTTCTCTGCTGTTTCTTCCTAAGTGTTTACTGCTATCTTTTCCTCTAGCTACATAAATAATCTCCTAGATATCTCTAGGTTTAGAGTAAAATTTTGGTTCTAGAATGGATTTATCTGGTGACCTTGATTTTACCTTCCTGATCCTGGGAAGATCCACACACTGTAAGTCTTATCCTGGCAACTTTTAAAATAAAATTAATTTTCCCCACCATCCTCCGTTTTAATTTCAGCATTTCACAAGACAATTGCTAGATCTTTTAAAAGGTTTTTAAAAATGCATTATCTGGTATCTGCAGGTTGTCTGTTACTGCACTTATATTAGAAAGTCATTTGAAACTGTTTAAAACTTAGCTTAACATGTTGTACCTTATGGATACATAAAAAGAAAGAAAGAATATGAAATAGAAAATAAAATTTTCTGAAAGCATTGTAAAACTTTTTTTGGCTTACCCAAAAGATAAAATTAGTTTGTGAAACCTGTGTATTTCTCAATTATATCAAATTTTTAGAGTGACCTCTAGAGTACCCAGTAGATAATGCAGTTAACACTGACGAGGCATTGAAATAAACTTATATAATGTTTTAAAACTTAAAGACTATATATATTCAATGAAACAAAATAGTGTAATTGTTTCCTAGGAATATATGCATTTTAATGCCAATAATTTTAACAGTCAAATTTTCTATCACAGCATAAAAGACAGAGTAGTTGGGCAGGGTTGAAGAGCAGATTATAGATAGCCAGGCTGGCTAAGCTGTAATCCAAGCTGCACCACTTACCATGCAGTAAGAATTAAGCCTCAGCTTCCTTATCAGAAAACAGGCTACTAGAACTGATCTCATGGGTACCTTATAGGAATTATCTGGGCTAACATTTTGAGGTCCTCAGAATAATTACAGGCATATAATAATTGCTATATAATTTGGGGTATGTAAAATTTAAGGTTAATATACTTTATGGTACTTTTAAAAATGTTTTTAATGTTTATTTTTGAGAGAGAAAGAGAGAAGAGTGGGGGAGGGCGGAGGTCAGAGACAGAGAGAGTGCAGAATCCAAAGCAAGCTCCAGGCTCTGAGCTGTCCATCTACACAGAGCTTGATCCAGGGCTCGAACTCAGGAACCACGAGATTATGACCTGAGCCGAAGTCTGACACTTAACCAATTGAGCACCCAGGTGCCCCGACTTTATGGTATTAATACTACTTTTATGCCTAAATACATCATAAAATGGTGAATATAAATAACTCCTAAAACTGCTGAGCCTACAAGAAAGGGGCATTAAAATACTGTTTCTGCTGATGTCAAGATTTTATATTTGTAAACTCATTATCCTATAGAATTCTGTAAATTTAATGTTTGCAAGACCACAAAAAATTAAATTCAAGTTTAACTGGATTACCTAAGTGTAGGTAATGTAAAGAAGCAGAAGGCCAAGAAGCCTACTGAACAGGTAGCTGAACCATGAGTCATAAGGCTGTCACATATGGCCCATAATAATATTAAAATATAAGTGAATCCAATCTTGACTTATTGGTAAATGTTTGCCAAACTATGCTAATTTCTAAATAATTTGAGATATAAACAAAGACTAACCCAACTGATCAGTGGAATATCTTGCAGCTGATTACCAAATCCATATAAAATCATATACCATCGGATTGCTTTTGTTTTGTTTTGGGTTTTTTTTTTTACGCACATGTAAACTATCCAACAAAACCTATAGTCTAAATAAATGGATCCATTGTAGAATGAATAGTTTAGTGTATTACTAAGTAGTAGTACTAAATTAAATTGAATACATAGAGTTTTAGAACTGTTTAGTAGAGAAATCAGTAGCAAAATTTTTTTTAAAAGTCCTCCTCTCATAACGTCCTAACATATAGACTCTTACTGGACATTTTGAACTCTAACCACTCTGAATAATTTTTCAAGCCTGACTATAATTTTATGCTTTCATTTTTCTACTTACATTGTTTCAGATCATCTTCTGTTCAAAATCCAATTTAAAGCTTAATTCAAGTGCTGCCTCTTAAGTCATAATAATCTTATTCTCAAAATGAACTGTTCTCTAAGTTGTATTGCCTTTGCAACTTCTCAATTTTTTTCTATGTATTTTGTCCTATGTCAGAAGGCCTTTCTTATAATAGAGGTAAAAATCTATTCTTCAATCTTTGGAATTATAGAGGAAAACATAAGGGTCCTAAATATATTCTAATTTTTTCCTCTTTATTTTATAGGCTTTTCTTTAAGGTATGTTTTAATACTTGTTGAACTTAAGAACTTACTTTAATGTTTCTATAAATGAGTCAAGAATTGTTCCAATTTTGCTACAAAATATTCTATCATCTTCAATTTGAAAGTCACTATCACTACATACTAAATGTTCACCTAACCATGTATTTATTTCTTGGTTTTCATTAATGTTGCACTGCTTGATTTATCCCTCAGTTCTGATATTATATTGTTTACATTATAATACTTTACAATTTTTTTCATAGCAGGAAGGAAACGTTCAAGTACTTCCCCCTCTTCCCAGCTCTCCATTTTCTTTTCTCTAAAATTTGTTGGTCTATTCCTGGACAATCACACTTCTATCTACAGATATAAGAAGTATTCAAAACTCTCTTCAATTTCCAACAAAAGAAACTGTTGCAATCTTGACTGGGATAGTAATAACCTTATAGACTAACATGGAATACAAATTATGTCTCTAAAAGTTGTGTTTTTAAATTGATTTATGTTTCTATTCATTTAGAACTACTTTATTCCTTTCAATGGGGCCTCAAATTTTCCCCATAAAAGCCTTATGCATTTCTTTTTGGGTATATTACTAAACATTCCATATATTTTGTCAATTGTTTTGGGATGTCCATTCAATTACATTTTCTAGTTGGTTACTCTTGTTGTATAGAAACACTAACAATTTTCTTATTTTGATCTTGTTTTTGGCCACCCTCCTAGACTGTCTTAAATCACATTGTTAGCTGAGAGCATTGAGTTTTCTATAGAAATAGCACATTATCTGAAAATAATGATAATTTTAACTACTTTCCAATATTTATACTTCACAGGTTGTTTCTTTTCCTTAATGTAACTGTGAGGAACCCTGCTATCATCTTGAATGTCAGTAAAAACAGTAGCATCTTTTCCTTACTCCTGACTTTAATTAGGATGATTCTACTATTTAACAAGTACATTTGATGTAAACTTCTGCTACATATGTTTTCTCAAAATTGTGCAAGTTTATTTTTAACCTACCTTCTTTCCCTCCTTCCTGCCTTCCTTTCTTTCACATTCTGGTGGTTATGCAATATGTCATTATGGCTTTAATTTGCATTTTTATTATGACTAATGATGTTTCCTAATGACTAATGAGCGCTTTTTCATGTACTTGTTAGACATTCTTATAACTATTGACAGGGCACCTGGGTTGAATCAGTTGCTTAAGCCTCCAACTGTTTTTTTTTTTTTTAATTTATTTATTTATTTTGAGAGAGACAGAAACAGTGTAAGTAAGGGAGGGGCAGAGAGAGGGAGAGAGAATTTCCAGCAGGCTCCACACTATTAGCACAGAGCCCAAATACAAGGCTCAAACTCATGAATCATGAGAACATGACCTGAGTTGAAACCAAGAGTCAGATGCCTAACTGACTGCGACACCCAGTGTCCCAGGCTCCTGATTTCAGCTCATGTCATGATCTTGCAATTCTTGAATTCAAGCCCTGCATCAGGCTCGTGCTGATAGTGTGGAGCTTGCTTGAGGTTCTCTCTCTGTCTCTGTCCCTCCCTGCTCACACACTCTCTCTCAAAATAAGTAAACTTTAATGAAAAAAAAAGAGGTATAATTCACATATAACATTATATTATTTTCAGGTGTATGGGATTCAATATAAGTATACATTGTAAAATGATCACCACAAAAGTCTAGTTAAAATCTTTCACAACACAGTTATTTTTTTTAATGTTTCTTTATTTTTGAGGGATAGAGAGAGAGTGCAAGCAGGGAGGGGCAGGGAGAGAGGGAGACACAAAATCTAAAGCAGGCTCCAGGCTCTGAACCCAATGCAGTACTCGAACTCATGAACCGTGGGATCATGACCTTAGCTGAAGTCAGAAGCTTAACCAACTGAGCCGCCCAGGGGCCCCGAGTTATTTTTTTCTTATGATGAGAATCTTTAAACTCTACTCTCTTAGCAACTTGCAAATATATGATACAGTATCATTAACTATAGTCACCATGCTGTATGTACATTACACCCCCAAATTTACTTATTATATAACTGGAAATTTGTAACTTTTTACTACCTTCACTCATTTGTTCACCCCCTACCTGTCACAACCACCAATCTGTTCCCTGTTTCTATGAGTTTTTGTTGTTCCTGTTGTTTTCAGATTCCACATATAAGTAAGATCATATGGCATTTATCTTTGTCTGACTTATTTCACTCAACAAAATGCCCTCAAGGTCCATCCATTTTAGGGTATGGCAGAATTTTCTTTTTTATGACTGAATAATATTTCATTTCACCACATCTTCTCTATCCATTCATTCAGCAATGTACACTTAGAATGTTTCCATGTCTTAGATGTGGTGATGCAGTGAACATGAGGGTGCAGATCTATTTTGATGTTAGTGTTTTTGTTGCCTTCTGACATACACAAGAACTGGAATAGCCAGGTCATATTTGACACTTTTATTTTCAGGTTTTTGAAGAACACTTGTTTCTTAGAATATTACCAATGTGCCTTTAATTTTGTTAACTTCTTGAGTAATCCAGGAATTTATCATGTTTTATTCTTTTAATCTCTTCTGCAGTGGGTTACACTGATAACACTTTCTAATGTTAATCAATCTTGCATTTCATATAAATGGTTACTTTTTCAGGACATAGTTTTCTTTCAAAGTATTCCTGATGTGAACTTGAGAATGCTTAATCTAGTAATGTTGACTCTATATACACAAATTAATTTGATCTATATTTTGGTTTTCTTTTGTTATCTTTCTAGAGCTTTGACTTTAGAGTTAGCATAAACTTAAAAAAATAAATGATTAATTTTTCAACTTTTCCATTTTTAAAGACAATTTTTCATTATGAACTATCTTTCCTTAAAAGTAATCTGGTTGTATAAACTGTTATAATCCTTATCTTTTTTAAAGAGTATATTTTTAATTTTTCATTTCTTTCATTTATTACCATATACCTATTTTTGTCTCTGAAAAATCTGGGTTGTATATTTTCTCATGAAAATATCTATTTTTCTAGTGTTTAACTTAAAATATATACAAATATTAGGAAAAGCTCTGATAAATTTAAAATAATCTCAGGGTACCTGGGCGACACACACATACCACTTCTTTATCCCTTCCTCCTGCAGTGGACACATAAATTGTTTACATGTCTCAGCTATTATAAATAATATGGCTCAATAAACAAGAGGGTGCAGATATCTCTGAGTTAGTGATTTCATTTCCTTCAGCTATATACTCAGAAGTAAGATTGCTGGATCATATGGCAGCTCTTCTTTTAAATTCTTTAAATTCTTGAATAATGTCCATACTGTTATCCATAATGGCTATCCCAATTTACATACCCATTATCTGCACTAGGATTCCCTTTTTTCCACATACTCACCAACATTTTTTTCTTGTCTTTTTCATTAGAGCCATCTTGTCAGGTGTGAAGTGATAGTTCATTGTGACTCTAATTTGCATTTCTCTGATGATCAGAAGTTGAGCATCTTTTCATGTACCTGTTGGACATTTGGATTTCTGCCTTCTTTGAAAAATGTCTCCAGGTGCCTACATTTTAATGGGATTATTTGTGGGATTTTTTTTTACAATTGAGTTATGAGTTCCTTATATATTTTGTATACTAATATCTTATCTGGTATATGGCCTGCAAATATTTTCTTCTGTTTCATAGGTTGTCTTTTCACTTTACTTAGGCAAATGCTGCACTTCCTTTGCTGCCTTTGCCAGAATGTTAATAAGGGAACTCAAGGTCTGCACTGGGACTATAACCAGATGGACCCTCCAGATAAAGCTATTTGGAGAAACATTAATGGATGCTAAAATGTGGAACACACAGTATCAGTAATGCTATGCAATGACTCAGGAGTCAGTATCCAAGAGAAGAACATATTTAAAAAAGGTAAATCTCTCTTATCGCATAATACCCAAAAAGGGGTGTTCTTCTCCCATCTACAAATTCTTCTTAGAAAATATTTACTTCTTTGTTTTTTCAAACCACTTTCTAGGGATACCTGGATGGCTCAGTACATTGAGCGTCCAACTATTGATTTTGGCTCAGGTCATGATCCTACAGTTGTAATCCCAAGCTGAGCTTTGAGCCTGCTTAAGATTCTTGTTCGGTCTCCCTCTGCCTCGCTCCCTCTGTTTGCACTCTCTCTCTCTCTGTGTCTCTATAATAAAAAAAATATTAAAATTAAACCTCTTCTAGAAATGTAAAGTGTACAAAAATATCTTAAATGCATTAAAATGGTACATATAAGATCCTTGTAATATAGTCTCCTAAGTTCATGTTTTTTAGTCAGTTAATTTTCCCTCTTTCCTCTTCCTTCACCTTAGCAAATTGTTTGTAAAATCATCACAGTAACTTACTCTCTCATCCTCATTTTTGAATAGTCGTCTTTAAGACTCAACTTTGGTCATATGATTGCTTTGGGTAATTGACTTTGGAAAACATAACATAAACATAAATATGAAAGTTCTTGTATATTGGAGATTGTCCTGTCTTGAAGTTATTTGAAACTAGCCACCATGCAGAGTGTAGTCACATCAGAAAAGATCACTGAGGAGACTTGTCCAAGAAATTTCATCTGCATCTGGGTTTAATTTAGATGAATTCATAAGATTCACCTTTTAAAGGAGGGTGAGTATATTTTCCACATGAAAGAGATATAAATTAGTGCATTCAGAGAGCAAAATGAGACATATTTAGAGATGGCCATGATCATTCCCCTTGTTTTCTATGCTCTTGGGCATTTCCTCCCACAGGCTGAGATTGACCAGGTGACTTACTTTGGCCAATGAGACTATATCAAATGTGTAACAAGGAGAAATAAAGAATGTTTGCTCATTATCCTTAACTCTCTTGTAGCTTTGAAATGCAGTCACCATGTGAAATGCTTCAAGACATCCATAAGACACATAAGTGAGGCCATCCAAGACTAAACAAGCCCCTAGTTAACCCAGTATCTAACTACAGCTGCTTAAGTGAGCTAGGCAAAGAAAACAGAAGAATAACCCAGCTCAACTCAAACCAAATTCCCAAACCAAAGAATCATGGGTTGGTAAATGATGGTTGTTTTAAGCCATTAAATTTTGGGATAATTCTTTACATAGTAAAAGCTAATTAATGTAACCCTCAAACTCTATACTTTACCCCAATAATAACTGCAATTAGAGAATAGCTTTATGCCTTTGTGAAAAATAAAAATTGTATACAGTATTTCTATTTTTTGGACTTATTCCTGCAAAAATATTTTAACAATAAATATTTTATAGATAACTGGGGAAAACAGGATTTTCTAAAATTACTTTTACTGATGCTAATTATTAATGCTTTGCATTTTCTTTTTAATTAATGTTAATTGAAAATGCTTCATACTGAGAAAATGTATGATAATTTACAATAGAGTCAATGTATAAACAGACCTTAAAAAAATGCAGTGCTATTTCTCCAATAGCTAATAAACAACCACTGTAGATTTCTACACATCTAATGGATTTTCCAAGAAAACAAGTCACCGTAGCAACTCTAAAATAATATATATTTTAGACTATTCCTAGTTGCTAATATTTCTTTAAATATAAATACATGTATGAATATATCAACTCATGATTAAACCCATTGATTCATCTAACTTATGTTTGAATATCTGTAACTTTCTTTTTTTTTAAAATAAACACAATATCCTGATCCAATTACTTTTAATCATTTCAACTGCAGAAATAAGTATCTAGAAAGCCAATTAATCCCAGTACCCTAATGTAATACAAAAACGCCACTGATTCCACTATCTCCATATCAAATATTGAAAGAAGCTCTGAGAGATGTAAAAGAAATATACCAAGTAGGAATCCTTAATAAATACGTGACAACTCTAGAACCCAATTCTCGCTTCTCAACCATTAATTAATGAAAAAGTGGCAGTAACAAATATAGATGTGAGCAAAGAAGAAAGCCAGTATTGTAATTCCAAGTTTTCTATTTTTTAATACAAAGGAGTTGAAAGCATGGTCTTAGTATCCTCAGGTCTAGACTTAGTGCCTGAAAAGTACCTTCCAAATTGTTTTAGGAGGCTCTTCTTGGTTAGACTAAGGGTTTTCCTAAAGTTTAAAAGATGTACTTGGGGTAACTGGGTGGCTCAGTATGTTAAGCACTCAACTCTTGGTTTTGGCTCAGATTGGGAGTTTGAGCCCCACATTGGGTTCTGGGTGCAGAGCCTGTTTGGGATTCTCTCTCTCTCTCCCTCTCTCTGACCCTCCCCCAGTCATGCTGTCTCTGTCTCTATCAAAATAAATCCAATTAAAAAAATTTAACAAACAAATAAATAAAAGATGTACTGAGACTATTGAGATGGTGTCCTAACCATTCTTCTTGTCCACAGCACCTTCAGTTAGTGCATTTTCAAATTATCATCAGGGTTGTTTTCCAGAAACTTTTTGTACCAGGCAAATCCAAGACTTCAGAATTGTTCCTACTACCCACTGTCTACATCATTACGTTTACACTGCCTTAACACAATGAGGAGCCCAACTCCTGGTTATAAAC
Source organism: Suricata suricatta (assembly GCF_006229205.1). Lineage (NCBI taxonomy): Eukaryota > Metazoa > Chordata > Mammalia > Carnivora > Herpestidae > Suricata > Suricata suricatta. The sequence continues at coordinate 44,602,075 of NC_043704.1, forward strand.
CTTAGCATCATTTTTAGGCCCAAATATAGGCAATTACAAAGGCCTTACCTAGCAGGCATCACAGGACAAAACTGCGTTCCCCTCCCCAACCACCACCGCCTTATGTTGGACTCAGTGCCAAAGCATTACAGTCGCTGAAAAGAGTTTTAGTCAGAGTTAGCCTCCACCCTACCTTCCCAGGGCTGTTTGTCGGGGCGCCAAGTTTTCTGTCTGGCTCAGGCAAGGATTATCTCTCTCCCAGAGAGTGAACCAGCAAACAAGATTTGCAT